>NC_060285.1:43805684-44000239 GCF_021613505.1 Equus quagga
CTGGTGTTTTTTTGGGGGGAAGATTAGCCCTGCGCTAATCTCTGCCTCCAAGCCTCGTCTTTTTTGCTGAGGAAGACTGGCCGTGAGCTAACATCCCTGCCCACCTTCCTCTATTTTATATGTGGGATGCCACCACAGCATGGCTTGGCAAGCGATGTGTAGGTCCTCACCTGGGATCCGAATTGGTGAACCCCAGGCTGCTGAGGCAGAATGTGCAAATTTAACCACTGTGCCACCTGGCTGGCCCCAAGGATAACTTTTTAATCAAATAAACCATAGGTATCACAGAAGTTCTGGAATTAGCCACTGTGGTTGCAAAGCATTATCATTATCAACAAAGACATGATTGTAAATAGAGGGATGACCTAAAATATGTAGGTGGAAGAATCAAAAGAACAATACGGGTGATTTAATGCCAATGAATAGTTTTCTTAAAAATTAGAATTTAATAGAATTGACTAAGAAATATAAAAATCTAAATAAACAGTAATCACTAAATAAATTAGTTAAACAAGTATTTAAACCTCTTCCTGACAAATAGAAATAAGGATCACATGATTTTAACAACTATTTAAAAAGAAGAGATAATGCATATTTTTCCCCAACTAATTTAACGAGGCTAATATACTCTTAATTCTAAATGGTCAAGGAGAGTACAAGAAAATAAAATGATAAATTATTCTTGATCATGAACATATATGCAAAAATCTTAAACAAATCACATTTCGCAGTGTATTAAAATATTGAAACACCAGTAAAGAGCCATTGTCTCTAGAATCTAAGGCAGATTTACTTTTGGAAATTTATTCATACATATCAACACATTAAGGTAAAAACAGAGAAAACAATATATGATTATCTCAATAGATCCAGAAAGTTATTTAATAGGATTTGGGAGAGGATATTAGTAGGGATTTTTACCATTTAAAATTTCACCTGGGGCCCCCAAGCTGAAGACTATATTTTCTAAGTACTGTCACTTTCTAAAGCAAGACAAGGCCTAAGACAATTTATTCACATTATGCAAATGAAGTTTGAATTCCCTAGCCCTAGGCAGAAATCCGGGGCTTCCTTTTCTATTATGGTAGCCACAATAAAAATGGCAAATTTAATTTTAATTACTTAATAGAAAAGAAAATTTAAAATTCTAATTTTCAGCCATACCAGCTACATTTCAAGTGCTTAGTAGCTATGCACAGCTAGTGACAGCGACATTGGACAGCACTGAGAACATTCCACTGTAGCAGAAAGCTCTACTGGAAAGCACTGCTGTGGAGTCTGAAGACAGGCAGAGGTGACTCGGGAAAAACTTGACAAAGAGTATTTCTTTGAAGAGAGTTGCCGGAGTGCTGTGCAACCCCTCTCCCACTCTCCAAAATCTGCATAGCTCGGGGTGTTGGTGCTCTCCACCATCAGCACATGGCAAGTGAGTGGGTCCTTCAAATACACGCTGACTGACAGCAGGATGCATTCCAGCAGAAAAAAATTACCTGACACCCCTGGCTTCAGCCACTAAGAAGGCCACTGCAGAGTACTGGAATGCAAGCAGGCTGTGCTTTCAGACACCTTGTGCTTTCAGAGCAAGTCTCAGTTCACCTGCCAGGTGACCAGTTGGACCCATGGATGATAACTAGACTCAAATATCTTCAAGGTGTTTCATTTAAGATGATTTTCTAGCTATATAAAGTTGATTTTGTAGAAAGATGCGGAGAATGTGAGGAATCAAATGTCCTCATACTGTACTGTGAGTTTGAAAAACCCACAAAATGTACCACAACAAGAGAAGAGGCAAACACCTGACCATCTATCATATCTAGAGGAAGCCAGAACTAGACGACAAGTGCATTGGTCAACTAAGAGTTTTTCCATCCTGGACATCCTTCCCTCCTCAACTGGTCCACATCCAACCTTACGTAGCCAGAGGCAGCACAGTACATGTTGGAGAGGAGATGTGGAAGAGCCAGGTACGAACTCTCCAAGCAAGAGTGTGAATTGGGCCTGTGCAACATGCCATTTCAGGGGAAGGAGCCCATTTTTGGAATTTGTCTTTGGTGAGGGCAAAGAGGAGTGTACATTTTTGTATTTAATCATGGAAGGCATATTTTTGTAATTTGTATATAACCTCCATTTATGATAGACACAGCCCCTGCAAGAAAGAGAAATAGTAATTTTATTATTGAACTTTTTCATAGTAAAAATGTTAGCCAACATCCTCCCCTTTCCCATGTCTCTTCCTCTACCACAGTCTAGATTTGGATTCTGACTAAGAAAAGAAAATCCTTCCTATAAAATAATATAAAAATTACCCTAGTTTACGTCCTATTAAAAATTATAGGAATTAAGTTTGTTATTATTTCAAAAATAATCAATACAACAATGGAAAAGAATGGAAATCCTAGATACAGCCTAAGAGCTCTAAAGAAACTTAGAAGACAAAATTGGGAATAGTACAAATAAATGAAGAGATGACTGCTTGACTAAAGAGAATTTGAATCAACGAATATTGTTGAGCAAATGACACTATTACCACCTCCAGGGGAGAAGTCCCAGGCATGGAACATAGCAAATAGGATAATAATGTCTACTATCAGCAGACAGTAGTCCTCGGATCTCAACTCCCTTCATGGTTTTCAGGGATCATGTCTCCAAGAAAGACAGCTCCCACAGGCGGTGGACGCATCAGTGTTTTACTCACATAACAAGATCGGCTTCATTAATGAGCACGGGTCCCCCATGGTTACAGAGTCTCCTCCAGCAGTCAAGCAAAGAGATGGTCTGCAGGTACTCCTCCCAGCTGGAGCAGTTATAGCAGTGGGGTTGGCCAGGTGCCATAAGATGCACATACTTATGGAGAACAAAGAAGCATACCTCAAGTCCAGAAGAGAGAAAGATATCCCAGACAAAGACATATGCCCAGTGCAGGCTGTGGGGGCTCTTGATCTCTTTGTAAGGACACGTTCCTGTCCCAAAGCACTTTTTTATGTGACCATGCTGGAATTCAGAGGCTGTGCTCACAGGACACCTTTCCCAACAAATATTCACTTGAAAAAAACACAAATAAGGATTCCTACCTCATACAGTTAACATAAATTACTACCACCTGATTAGACAGGCACAATTTATAAAGTCTAAAACTTCTATAAAGAAAATATAAAATATTCAAAATAAGATGCAGCAAGCACAAAAAAAAAAATGAATGATTATATATTGATTTCATTATAATTACATGTACTGTGCAGGTAAAAGAGTAAAAAAGATAAGCCAGACTTAAGAATATAGTTTAAACACTTAAAAATATAGAATTAGTATTAACATATAGCATACTAAAATACCTACCTAAAAAGAAAATAATATATTATTAGCAAAAGAGACAAAAAATATGAACAGGTAATTTAAAAAAGCAGAAAGTCAATGATTTGTCAAAGAACCCTCAATGCCATATTAAGAATAGAGATATCCTTTCATATTCATGAAGTTGGAAAAATATTTAAAGCAAAAATTTAGAATATGTTAAATTGAGGTTATTATATATTCTTTGAAAAAACTCATGATTAAAACGAAATAAAAATCTTTATGTAACTAAGAATGCTGCAAGATAAGCATTCTTTTTCCTTGCTGTGGTAGAATAAATAAACACATTATTTTGGAAATCAGTATATTTAACGTCCAAATTTCGTATATTGTCACATAATTTAACTTTGAATATCCTAAATGTAATTCCAAGTGGTGAAAAAAGCTGTAATCTTTACAATCTCCATCAATGTGTTATATGTAATAAAAAATTTGAAGTAATATATTCACTAATAAAAGAATGTTACTTAAGCAATGGCCTAGCCACCCTGTGGAAAACTATTTTTAAAAATTGAATATATAAATAACCTGTAATATTTAAAGAGTACTGATATTTTGTTAAATACCAAACCTGGATGTGAAATGTATAAATAATTTTCAAAAACGTCATAGAGTAATTATAGAAGTTTCAGTAAAAAAAAAACATTTTTTTCTATGTGTTTAATTGAAGTATCATGAGCTCTTCTTAATAGGTTTTAATTTGGTTCTGTGTATCTAACATGTAGAAAAATATTTAATAATTATTAACTGTATTATTATTTAGTACCTTTTTAATTCACAAATTTCTCAGTGTCATATTAATCTGAACTGTGTTTCGTTAGAAGAGCCGTAATATACACATCAAAAAATATTTTTGATAGAAGTATTTTTTTCTAATAGCATCTTGAGAAACAAACACATTTAAAACATAGAGAAAAAATTAAAATAAGGAAAAATTGGAATGAAATAAAACAGAAAATACTCTAGCTCTCTTTAAATGACCACTGATTGCTCTAAGACTTGCGTATTTCAATCCTTTCTTTTTAATAATCATCTGTAACTTCATTTACATTATTACCTAAAATTTTATCTTTCTCACTAATGTCTTTTAAAATTAAGAAATGACTTCGTTTGTTAATACCTCTCCTCTAATTATTAGTAAGGTAATTTAGTGGTACTACAGCAAAAAGGAAATGAAACCGTAGTGAAAATTTCTCCCATAAAGTATTTTTAAAAATTTTTTAGGTGTATTTTTGGCTGGTTGTTTATGGTCAAGAAAAAAAAATTTGGATAAAAAAGAAAGTATGGGGAAAAATTAATTACTTTTTAAATTTAGATATAATTCACATAACATTATACTAGTTTCAGGTGGACAATGTAATGACTTGGTATTTTGTATATTGCAAAATGTTTATTGCACAATAACTACAGTTAACATCACCATACATAGTTACAAAACTTATTCTCTTATAATAAGAACTTTTAAGATTTACTCTCTTAGCAACATTCAAATATATGATACAGTATATATTAACTAGGGTCACCATGCTGTACATTACATCCCCTTAACTTAGTAATTTTATAACTGGAAATTTGTACCTTTCGAACTTCGTCACCCATTTTACCTACCCCCCATCTCCTGCCCCAGGGAACCACCAACCTATTCTCTATCTCCATGAGCTTGGGGTTTTTTTGTCTGCTTTTTTTTTTTAATTTCATGTATAAGTGGGATCATATGGTATTTATCTTTCTCTGTCTGACTTATTTTACATAGCGTAAAGCCCTCAAGGTCCATCCATGTTGTCACAAATGGCAAAATTTCATTCTTTTTTATGGCCATAATGTATTTGCTTAACTATAATTATTCTTTTATTTGGTTATTATTTAATGGTATTGCTAGACAGGGTAAATATCTGATTTTTATTTTATTTTTTATATGTCATAGTCCATGTGTTTGCTTTCTATTTTATTTTACTCTTAATAGATTTCAGAAGAATTGGAAGAAAATTTCTAAAATTTAGTAGTTATATAATTTATAATGGAATGAGTATCACTGGCATCTCGAAATGCAAATTTCACCTTTACAAATTTGAGACTTATTTGCTCTAGTACCATTACCAGAGGGAAAATACAATCACAAATCTATGAGGAACCATTGACCTTCAGTTGCTGCTAGTGAAATTTTTTAAATAATAATTTTATTCAACTGAATGGTTCTGGAAAGAATTTGTTTTAAAAGGATGATACTATCTTAATTAAAAGTGCATCTATGTGTGAAAACATAAGGTCAAATGCATTTCTACTTTACGTATTATCCAGAAGCATGAACAAAAAGTCATAACTTATTAAATCATAATTATTATACTTTTAAAATTGCTATTTTACTTTATATCTGTGAAGCTTTAGCTCCTCTATTCAAATTAATGAAAACCACACTGCCTAATCATTTTTAACTGATCTAAGAGAATATAGCTCATTTTTTAAAAAAGTGCATCTCTATTTAAAATTTTTTAAATTAATTTTACAATACTGTTTTAGAACTTGTAAAGAAGAGTCTATTATATTTTATACAAAGAGATTATAATGAAGGGAGTTGTATAAATGATTTAGAAGACAACCTTGCTACGCACTCATTCCTTATCAAATTCACATTAACAACAACATCAGCAAATTCCAGAAGCATATGTTGTTTTGTTTAATTACTTCTTAAGTGAAAGAGTTCTATTAACTAATTACTCAATAGTTTAAACACTGATTTCCTTGCATTGCATTAAGTATAGTGCAGAATATATATAAAAAATAAAATACAAGGCATATATCAATATGTGGCTAATATCTTTTTTAAAACGCAAGGTTTAGAGTGATGTCAGCATCATGACAGCATGAGTTGCTCCCTTTGTCTCTCCCCTCTAAGTTACAACTAGTAGGACATCTATAGACCAACAAAAGATCCTCTGCACAGCACATTGGAACACTTGAGAGATCCATACATCTATGCCTTTGAAGGTGAGTGGACTGGACTTCATGGAGGTGGTCAAACCAGGGGAGCACGAGAGGCAACTCCTGAGGTTCCAGGAATTGCAGTGACGCCCATGACTGGAGGTTCCAGGAAATCAACCAACATGCTACTGAGGAGCTATTAGGTCAATGAAGAAATCGAGAAATACATGGAGGCAAATAAAAATAAAAATATGACATACCAAAATCTATGGGATGCAGCAAAAGCAATAATAAGAGGAAAGTTTATAGCAATACAAACCTCCATTTAAAAACAAGAAATATCTCAAATAAACAATCCAACCTTACACCTAAAGGAAATAGAAAAAGAACAAATCAAGCCCAAAGTCAGTAGAAGGAAGGAAATAATAAAAATCAGTGAGGAAATAAATGAAAAAGAGACTAAAAAGATAATAGAAAAGATCAATAAAACTAAGAGCTCATTTTTTGAAAAAATAAACAAAATTCACAAACTTTTACCTAGATTCACTAACAAAAAGAGAGAAGGCTCAAATAAAATTAAAAATGGAAAAAGAGAAATTACAACAGATCATAGAAATACAAAGGGTCAGAAGAGACAACTACAAACAGCTAAATGCCAACAAATCAGAAAATCCAGAAGAAATGGATAAATTCTTAGAATCATGGAACCTTCTAAAACTGAACCATGAAGAAACAGAAGATCAGAATAGACCAATCATTAGTAAGGAGATTAAAACTGGAATCAAAAACCTCCCAAAATACAAAAGCCCAGGATCAGATAGCTTCACTGGTGAATTCAACCAAACACTCAAACAAGACTTAATACATATCCTTTTAAACTCTTCCCAAAAAAACCAAGAGGGGTGAATGCTTCTTAGCTCATTTCATGAGCCCAATATTACCTTGATACCAAAACCAGACAAGGGCAACACAAAAAAGGAAAATCACAGGCAAATATTTCTGATGAACATAGATGCAAAAATTCTCAGCAAAACATGAGCAAACTGAATACAATAAAATGTTAAAAGAATGATACACCATGATCAAGTGAGATTTATTCCAGGGATGCAAGGATGGTTCAACATGAGCAAATCAATCGGCAAGATACACCACATTAACAAATTAAAGGATAAAAGTAATTTGATCATCTCAATAGGTGCAGAAAAAGCATTTGACAAGATTCAACATCTTTTATGACAAAAATTCTCAGGAAAACTGCTATAGAAACAATTTCCTCAACATAATAAAGGCAATAGATGACAAACTCATAGCTAACTAAGACTGGAATTCCTAGCCATGCAATTAGGCATGAGAAAGAAGTAAAAGGCATCCAGATTAGAAAGGAAGAAATAAAGTTGTCACCATTTGCAGATGACATAATTTTATATATAGAAAGCCCTAAAGACTGCACTTCTAATAAAATATTAGATATAATAGACAAATACAGTAAAGTTTCAGGGCACAAAATCGATATACAAAAAAATCTGTTACATTTCTATATGCTAACAATGAGCTATCAAAAAGAGAAATTAAGAAAACAATCCCATTTACAATCTCAACAAAAAGAATAAAATACCTAGGAATAAATTTAACCAAGGAAGTCAAAGACTTGTATGCTGAAAACTATAAGACATTACTGAAAGAAATTGAAGAAAACACAAAGAAATGGAAAGATATTCCATGCTCATGGATTAGAAGAATTAACATAGCTAAAATGTCCATATTAGTTAAAGAAGCCTATAGATTCAGTGCAATCTATCAAAATCTCAACGGCATTTTTCACAGAAATAGCCAAAGCAATGCTAAGAAAAAAGAACAAAGCCAGAGGTATCACAACGCCTGATTCAAAGTATACTACTAAGTTATAGTAATAAAAACAGCATGATATTGGCAGAAAAGCAGACACACAGATCAATGAAACAGAACTGAGAGCCCAGAAATGAACTCAAATATATATAGACAACTAATCTGTGACAGAGGAGCCAAGAGCATACACTGGAGAAAGGAAAGTCTCTTCAATAAATGGTTTTGGGAGGGGCTGGCCCGGTGGCACAGCAGTTGGTTAAGTTCACATGTTCCACTTCTCGAAGGCTCAGGGTTCGCTGGTTTGGATCCTGGGTGCAGACATGGCACTGCTTGGCAAAACGCCATGCTGTGGTAAGGGTCCCTCTTATAAAGTAGAGGAAGGTGGGTATGGATGTTAGCTCAGGGCCAGTCTTCTTCAGCAAAAAGAGGAGGATTGGCAGTAGTTAGCTCAGTGCTAATCTTTCTCAAAAACTTAATTAATTAATTAATTAATTAGTGTTGGGAAAACTGGACACTTGCAAAAGAATGAAAGTAGACTACAATCTTACACCATACACAAAAATTAACTCAAAATGGATTAAAGACTTAAATGTAATAACTGAAGCCTTGAAACTTCTAGAAGAAAACATAGGCAGTATTCTCCGTCTTTGGTCTTAGCAATATCTTTTTGGATGTGTCTCCTCTGACAAGGGAAACAAAAGTAAAAATAAACAAATGGGACTACCTTAAACTGAAAAGCTTCTGCCCACAAAAGAAACTATCAACAAAGTGAAAAGACAACATACCAAATGGGAGAAGATATTTGCAAATCATATATCTGATAAGAGGTTAATATCCAAAATATATAAAGAGCTCATACAACTCAACAACAAACAAACAACCTGACAAAAAATGGGAAGAGGATCTGAATAGGTATTTTTCCAGAGAAGATATACAGATGGCAAACAGGCCCATGAAAAGATCTTCAACATCACTAATTATTAGGGAATTGCAAATCAAAACCACAATGAGATATGACTTCATGACTATTAGAATGACTATTATCAAAAACACAAGACATAACAAGTGTTAGAGAGGATTTGGAGAAAAGAGAAACTCACATACCATTGGTGGGAATGTAAATTGGCAGGGCCACTTGGAAAACAGCATGGAGATCTTCAAGAAATTAAGATTAGGACTTGTGATTCAGCTATTCAGCTTCTGGGTATTTATCCAAAGAACATGAAAACATGAATGCAAAACAATATTTGCACCCCTATGTTCATTGCAGCATTATTAACAATAGCCAAGAAATGGAAACATTGTAAGTGCCCATTGATAAATGAAAGGGTAAAGAAGATGTGGTGTATATATATCTATAATGAAGTACTACTCAGCCATAAAAAGGTGAAATATTGTCATTTGCAACAACATGGATGGATCTTGAGGGTACTATGCTAAGTGAAGTAAGTCAGATGGAGAAAGACAAATCCTGTATGATTTCACTCATGTGTGGAATATAAAAAACAAAACAAGACAAAACAAATTCATAGAAGCAGATAATAGATTGATGATTACCAAAGAGAAAACAGAGTGAGGTGAGGATGGAATGAGTAAAGAGGTCAATTATATGGTAACAACTGGAAGCTAGACTTTTGGAGGTGGGCACGCTGTAGTATATACAGATGTCAGATTATAACGTACAGCTGAAACCTATACAATGTTATAAACTAATGTTACCTAAAAAAAAACACCCACAAAGTTTATACATGAATTCAACTAAGAAGCACATTTGATTTAGTTAAGGAATTTATATCAATATCAAATTTGTCTTCTGTTCATCCTCTTCAAATCGTAGTGAGCTCCTTTCAGTAAACAAAGCCTGTCCTCTCATTTCTCCATTGACTTGATTCCCTGCTGATCATGCATGTCTTCTCCTGAACTACAGCACTATGAGCAAGACTGGGGGACATGCATTTAGGAGTGCTGAGCAATGAGAATTTTTTTGTGCCAAGTCTGTGTTTGGCGTGAGTTGCGGAGAATACACTGTTCATGCCTGGCATAGAGTAAAAAGCAGAAAAATGGGATATGAAGGTGACTCCAGGCAAATTTTTACTTTATTTATTTATTCACTGTCTAATCATTCATTCATTCGTTGATTCAGCCAGTCAATTAGTCATCATCACAAATACATATTTAGTATATGAAGCTGAATAACACCAGCTCTAATGACTAATACCTCACAACTTAGCAAAAAATAGTCAAGCAAAAAATTATAATTAAACCATGATACATTCTATAAGGAAGTTTGTTTTAAGTGTTAACAAGAACAAAGAAGAGGAAACTTTTAATTGATGAAAAGACTGATCTAAGGTTTGCATATTAACGAACGGATCTGGGCCTTAAAAAATGTCTAATCCAAAAAGAGGTGAAATTACAAACAATTCTATGGAGATAAAAGAGAAATATTCTATTTTCATTTTTACTAGTTGTTTAAATGAATGTAAATTCCTAGAGTTTCAGATCAAAATATGATATTTTGCATATCTGTTCATTCAAATAATATTTATTAAATCGGCAGAGACTGTGCTAGAAACTTCGAAAATGTCTTACTGGCATAGCAATACATTTAAAAGGCAAATTTTACTTCAAAATAATGAAGCCATTATTTTAAACAATTTTGACCAATATTTCTACCTTTTGGCTATGAATAATGCTATCAATTGAAATCTGTATTAATCAGGATTTTCCAGAGAAACAGAACCAATAGGAGAGAGATACATGTGATTTATTATAAGATCTATTATAAAGAATTGGCTGACTGAATTATGGACATTGAGAAGTCCCACAATCTGTTGTCTGCAAGCTGGAGACCCAGGAAAGATCGTAAAGTAGGTCCAGTGTGAGTCAAAAGGCCTGAAAGCCAGGAGACCCCATGGTGCACGTTCTGGGGTGAATCCAGAAGCCTGAGAACTTGGAGTGCTGGTACTGTAAGTTCCAGTCCAAGGGCAGGAGAAGATCAATATCCAGCTCAACCGTCAGACAAAGGGAGAGAATCCTCCCTCCTCCCGAAGTTTTGTTCTACTCAGCCCCTCAACAGATCAGATGATGCCCCCATCACTGGGGAGGGCAATCTGCTTAACTCAGTCCACTGACTCGAATGCTAATCTCTTCCAGAAACACCTTCACAGACGCACCCAGAAACAATATTCAACCAACTACCTGGGCACCCCTTGAGCTAGTCAAGTTGACACATAAAATTAACCATCACATAATCATTTTTAAAAAGCTAACCATTGACTTTGTGGTAAAAGTCATTGTCAAACTTTTTGAATGTTTTTTTGCAAATTCTGAATGAAACATTAAAATCAAACAAATGATTTTCAATATTTCTAACTAAACTTAGCAATCGTCTGACTGAACTGCTAAATCAGTGTAGCTAACCTTCAATCCAAAAAGGAATTTCTGCTCGAAAGACATTCAAAGAGCTTCACTCAACCTCCAAAAGTATCAAGATGATCAATTTTCAAATTTATTAAGTGTGTTGTAAAGAGGAAAACTATGTGAAAATAATAAATGTCTTCAACTAAGAATGACACAGATTGGAGAAGTGTAAGTACCCAAGACTAGAGGAAGTCACAGCAACCACACATCCTTGTTTGTCCTTTGAGAAAAGTTAATCCTAATCAATGAATTATTAATAGAGATTTAAAAAAATGCATGTATGTAATTTCTAATGGACACGCACAAAGCAATGTTAAACGCAGTCCAGTGTGAATGAGAGAGCAATATAAATGTTTCTTTCTTGAATTTATTTCTATGACAAAATTGAGGATTGACAATAAAATGTTTCATAGCATTTTTTCCATTTTAAACTTCCAAAAATTTAGCTTATATTTAGATGTGGCTGATAATGTATGTTCTTGAAAGGCAAACATATAATTTGCATATTTTAAAAATGATGCCACGGAGTTTCATTGTGAAACAATTCATGGTTTGGTGTCATTGCCTATTTTTTCCAGAGATCTGATAAGTAATTATCATTTGTAAGTGTTTTGTCTATTATATCTCAACTGACAAAAATTCTAGGTAAATATATATCTATTACATATTTCTCTTTAAAAGTGGTATCTATGAGCAATTCATTCTGTAATACTATAGAAGATTAACACTTACCACAAAATTATGCTGATGCTTTTATGGTTTCAAATGTTTCCATAGCTTATTTTATGTTATCAGCTGTAACAGGTGATAAAGAGCGTGCATTTCACCCCTCTCAAGGCCTTCTGTTTCTACTGGCAGATGTACAACATTTGGTAGATATTAATAAAAAAATTCACGCATCCTAAAGAGATGAATGTCATCCAAATTTAGCACCGTTCAAGGAAGACTGTTGGTGGGAGGAAC
Organism: Equus quagga; assembly: GCF_021613505.1. Lineage (NCBI taxonomy): Eukaryota > Metazoa > Chordata > Mammalia > Perissodactyla > Equidae > Equus > Equus quagga. The sequence continues at coordinate 43,818,186 of NC_060285.1, forward strand.
AGCTCTGTAGATATATTTTGGGTAGTGAGCTAAATAATAAATGAAAATGATTGGATATAATGTTTGTACAAAATTGGCCCTAAAAATCATGTATTAAGAGAATTATGAAACCTACATGTATCATTTATTCTAGTCCCCTGTCTCATATATTCTTATAAAATATAGTCCAAAATGAGAACTATATCCTTTGCTTTTAAGTGTTTCTAAGCCAGAAATATCATCCCGGTGTTTGGTGATTTTTTTAAATTGCATGATAATTTGCCCTTTACCTGTGGTAATTCTTTGAGTCCGGTTGTAACGTGAGTTCTGCCAGAAATGGATTTTCCTTTTCTTTTGTTAGAAATATCGCCCACTGCCAATCTGAGTCTACCTTAAAATACGTTTTCATCAGGTTTTTACAAGCCAGGTGGTTGTATGAGTTGAGGGAGGGTGATTAGAGTTCTTCCCAGCAGCTTTTCCTTTACTTCTCCCCTCTGGCTAAGGCATGGAGCCCCATATCACCCTGTCCCCACACAGTGGGTTTTTCCTAATTCACCTGCTGAGGAAGCTAGATTTTTGTGAGAAATCTATGATCTAAGTTCCCGCCTGCAAAGCTCCATTGTCACCAAAGCTGGCTGGCCCAAGTGTAAAGGCTGGTCTTAGTGCTCACTAGCTTCTCTGAATTCCTCCCATCTCACAGTATGTATCCTCTAAGAATTTCCCTTCATTTCCTGAAAAGTCAGCCAAGCCAAAAAAACAAGTTCTCTTCCCCCACCTAAACCCTCCTACCTCAAGATTCTTAGATGTTCTTAACTGGGATATTAATTGCTGGTTGTCTTATTTAAAGATACATCTAAAACAGCCTCTTCCTATCTTTGTCCATTCAGAAAGGATAAAAACATAATGGGAAAGAGGGGTAAGATGTCAGTAACACCTTGCAACCTGAGTAACTTAAGGTAGGTTGGCTCAGAGATTATTCCACTCCTGGTATTAATGTGTGTGGGGGTTAAATTCTAGATTCTTCAACATAAACATATCTGAAAACTGTGCTTTGAGATAGATATCCCACTGGAGTACAAGAGTGCTCACTAGGTGAATACGTCATAAAAATGAGAACTACATGAGAGCAAAGCACATCCACCCACTTCTCAGCTGTAGATCTGAGAGGGGAAATCAAGTGTTACCCAGCTTGACATTAGGTAGAGGCAAGAGTAATGCAGATATATGACTCTAGCTGGATGGAGAAAGAAGAAGAAAGCTTATAAAATATTAAAGAACAGTGAAATATGAGCATTATCCAGATGAAACAGAGAGATAGAATACCTCAGATAATCATACCTCAGATAATCATCTGCTGTGGGATATTGAAAACAATTTCATAATATTTCATAAATGTAGGGTGGAGTCTATGAAAGAGTATTCTTATTCATCACACAAACCTAAAAGTAAACGTAAGCAGACATTGCTAAGACATATTGGTATATTATATTGGTATAAGCTACAAGCTATAAAAGTATAACAAGGTAAATAAAGACCACATATACATATGATTCAACAATGATGTGGAAATATTTCTCTCTCTCACACGTACAATAATGTGAAAACAATAAGATGTTTTCAATTGTGCAAAATAATGTTAAATTCATATGGAAGAACAAACAGAATAAAATAACCAAGACAAAATTAAAGAAAAAGAGATGTGCTACCAAATATCAAAACATCTTATAAAGTTACAATGTTTAAAGTTTTGGTATACATATAAAAATGATCAATGGGATTGGTTAATGGAACATAATAAAACAAAATAATATGTTTCTTATTAAACTATTTTTGTTATTGTGGCTCTTTATTATTTCCAAGTGTTTTGAAATAGTTTTCTATAGTTTGGCTTCATAAATGATATAATGGAATATTTACTTGGCATAAAATCATAAATATGCTTTCTAATATTAATTTGTGGTTCATTAAATAATTATTTAATACAAATGTTTACATATCCTCTCTTCAAATGAAACACTGTAAGGTCAACCATGTTTAGATAGCACATTTATCTGGAGCTGTACTAACTTTTCAAGTTTATTTTCTGGGCTAAGAGATTTTTCCACAATAAACATAGGTTGAGGTCCACGTACAGAAAACAGGGTAATTAAATGGATAGAATCAGAGAATGGAATGTTGGAGAAAGGTGTTGGCAAAAATATTTCTTAGTGGCCAGGCATATGACCCTGGGTTTCAGTCCCCAATATGCATTTATTATACCACTGTTGTCTAGTGTTCCTCATTCCGTTTTCCCTTAGCTATATGTAGTATGTAAATTGTCTGAGTGCTTTCCAGAGTAAGTGCTTAATAAATATCAACTTTCATTCTCTGTTGCTTCCTCTCCAACTCACATTCCTCATCACCCCTCACAATATCCAGAAAATTCTGGAAAATCACCACACTCTAAATTCAGGTTTTCATATTTGCAACTTCAGGTTCTCAGGTTCTTCTGTTTCTACGAAAAGGCTAATATGTAAAGCAGAATGCAAAATAGCTAATTTACAGTTATGTTTCAATAAAATAATAGTGGCTTTCCAAAAGAAATAGTAAGTGGATTTCAAGTTTCCCTTCCTGATTGCAGGGCTTTGAAAATATTTCTCCTTCTCCTCCTAATAAAGAATAATAATAATAAACAATAACTCAGAGGGTCTAAGCAGAGGTTGCTTCCTTCTATTGAACATAGCATTTACTTGCTAGAGGAGCAGGTGACACCACCAATCTGGGGCTCCTGCTTAGAGCCTTGACTTAACACAAAATCTCAGGATCATCCTCATAAACTTAGAGAAAGCCCCAGGCTTAGTTTCCACATACTGGAGCTAGCATCGTTATTTGTACCAGTGAATCATGGCCTTTATAATGCTTATTGTTCATTGTATCAATTAGTATTAGGTTCAGCTGCAGAACAGAAAAGCTAAAATAGCAGTGACATAAAGAAGCAGAAAGTTATTTTTTATCGGTGAATATCCAGGTAGAATCCGAGACTGCATTGCTCTCCCATGTCTCAGAGACTCAACTCCTTCACTCATCTGCCCTGAGTGGTCTTTTGCTGAGGTCTCCATCTGTTTCCTCCTGCTTACTACGTAGCAGAGAAAGGAAGGCAGAACAGCAGAAGAGGGCAAGGAATACAATCCAACATCTCTTGAAGGTTCCTAGACTTGACCACATGACTCTTCCTATCATTCGTTGACCAAACTTTGTCATATGGCTCTATTTACATCAAAATAAGCGTGAGTAATAGTCTGCCCTGTGTTCAACTAAACATTGTGGGCTCCTATTATTACAGAATGAGAAAATGCTTATTAGGTTGCCTCATTGATGGGCATAAGCTCACTGTGTTTGCTGTTGTTGCTTTGCTCTTGTCTCCTCTTGCTTTCTGTGGCACAGGCATGCTTTACAATGTGTGCTCACCATGTGTCCAGTATCTGTAGGGATGGAGGCAGAAATCCCTTCAGATTATTAGGTGGATACATTGAGGGAGACAGAAAACAACAATTTTCCTTTGTGAGTGTATCAGTACTATTGATTAGGATATGGATTTCCTTCACTTTCAGCCAAATTGTAGCTGTATGTTTCATATTTTTGCTTTGATGGGAAAAAAACCCCAGCCCTTAGTGACTATTAGAGTATGGGGTTTTCTTGTGGGACAGTAAATTATATTAGACAAGGCTACTCTGGGATCAAGATGGGCCAAACCAAAACAAGAGCAAAAACAAGCACATTATTAAACAACAAAAATGATCACCCATCCTCCTCTCCCAGCCTGTAAGTGACTGCTGCTTTTCTAGGAATTACAATTTTAGCTCCTTCCCAGCTTCTAGATAAAGTTATTAAGATAGCCAATCATATGATCTCCTCTTCCTTTTCCAACATCTAATCCAGAACAAAACTATGCTTTCTTGAACACTCTCCAAATCACTAAACAAAAGCTCAAACCTTATAAGAAACCTGTCCTAGCACCTCCCACTGGGACTCTCATCCCCCAGCCCAGGCTCTGCTCACTTTCTGGTTTCCAGAGCCAATAAACTCACCTTGGTTCAACGTCAATGTGTTCTGTTCTCTTTGACTGAGCGGCATCAGCATGTATTTGTAATTTGGGAGACACCCAGTCCATTAAGTTTATTTCTTTTGATAGCTACTGTGATTCTTTATGTGTGAGTTTTGTCATTTTATTTCACACAAGTAATTGATTTCTAGTGTTTGGGGGATCTAACTGCTAGCTCCATATGTCCATAAGCACATTTTTATAGTAGCTTCCTGTGGACAGTGTCCTGGTTTTTTGGTTTTGTGGGGGTTTTTGTTTTGTTTTTTGCTAACTGAAATAAATTATGTTACTAGTTGATATTAGTTGATATAATTTGGAACCCTTTGGTTCTATGTAAAACAAAAGCGACTTGGTCTAATTTAAACCAAAAGGTAGGATTTATAATAAGTAATCCAGTGCATGTACGGGCAACCACATTTCAGATCATAGCTGGCTCTCTGGAAAGGATTGGAATTAGATACTGTTTTGCCTGTTCTTTTCTTTTTTCTGTGTACCTCATTCTCTGTTTTCTTTTCTTCCCTTGAGAATAGATCTCTACTTCTCCTTTTAAATGTCAGGCTAGTGATAGCCATTCTACAGATCCCAAGTTTATAACTCAGTCAAGGCAACTATTCAAAGTGAATTAGAATTACCTGAATCTAGTCCTGAAAGCAAGGAAGAGTTTCGGTTGTTTCCAATTTGAGTCCCAGCAATGGTGGCAGGGTGAGTGGTCTCACCTCTCAGAAGAGAGGTTATTGGGTCTGCTCCCACAGAATATTGTTGTCATTTGTGCAGAAACCACTGAAGAGTCTACTATAGTGTGTCAGACTTCAAATAGTCAATCACAAGTCATTTTTATTTTGATGGGATTTAAAAATACCTCTGTATTTATTTATTTATTGTCCATTAATTGTAGGAAATTTGGAAAAAAATAGAGATATTTTGACTTCTGCTTTCCAAGATATAGCTAGCCCTCAATATTTTCTTCTTTGCTCAAAATACTTCAATAAGCTATAGGTTGAAGGATTTAAAATAGAAAGTGCCTTCAGAAAATGCATTCATTTATATTTTATTTTTTAGGGGAGCCCTAGAGAGATGGGAGGAAAAGAACCCGACTGTTTCCGAGGGGCAAGTGACTTTACTCAGAAAAGAGAAAGAAAATGAGACCTATACCTGATTTACAGACAGGAATGCAGAGAGATATGGCTCTTGGGGGCCACTGGGATTGTACACTAAGTGATGAGGCTATGAAAGCAATGACTAGGGAGTAGAATGCCTTGTATGAGTCATTCTAACTGATTAGCGGCCACCAGATAACCCAGGATAAAACGCAAGAGCTTAAAGATGTAGCAGATGGAGGAGAGGTAAAGAGAGCCACTGACAAGAACAAAAGGCAGATCTTACCCCATTTTTTTGGACATCGTGTAAACTTTCCAGATTCTTGTGCTACTTTCAAGAGTCAGAGCCTGACAAACTCAATAAAGTAGAATTGTTTGTTAACCTGTCAAGCTATATTCTTTTTAAATAATATTTTTATTGAAGAATAAGAGAGGATTGCACAAATCATATTTTTATTGACTTACCAAACACAGAAAGTGTACAACTTGATGAATTTTCACAAAAATTGAACACGATCGTGTAACCACAATTCGAATCAAGAAATACAATATTACCTGCATTCTAGAGGTCTCCCTCATCATAAAACATGCACTCTTTTGTTTTTGGCTTTTTGTGCCTGACGTCATGTTTAGGACGTTCATCTGTGTTGTGATATGCAGCAGTATTCTGTTCACTTTCACCGAGGTTTAGTAACCGTTGTATAAATATAACAGCTTTATCCATTCTCTAGATGAAAGACGTTTGATTTATTACCATTTTTTGGATATTATAGATAATGCCTTTTTCATTCCTGATATATGCAATTTAGGCTTTTACTATTTTTTTTATCAGTCTTAGTAGATTTTCAAATAAATACTGTTCCCTTTAAGTTTATATTTCATTAATTTCTGTTCTTATATTTTTTTCTTCCTTTATTTTCTTTGGCTTAATGTTAATTTCTATCAAGTTATTTCAATACAAGTTTAGTTTACTTAAAATTTTTTCTTTATATCTCTTCCAATATAAGCATAGAAGATTGTTCTTGACTCCTGTCTTAGTTCTATTCAATTTCATTTAGTTTAAAATGATTTTTTAATACACATTGTGATTTCTTCCTTGATCTATGGATTATTTAGAAATGAGTTGCTTAAGTTATAAATTTATAGGAAACATTCTGTTTATTATGGGTACTTACTTTATTTCTACTATAGCCAAAGACCATACATTCATATATTTTAATTCTTTGAGAAAAAAATGAGATATGATTTAGAGCTGAGCTCATGACCAATTTTGTAAATCTTTCATATACATTTGAAGATAATGTGAATTCTGCTGTTATTGAATGCAATGCTATACAAATGTCAATTAGGTAAAGTTTGAAATTTTAGTTTTCAAATATATTATCTCCTGAATGAATGTTTTGGTCTACTTGTTTTATGCCTTCCTGAGAGAGGTATGTTGAAATTTGTTAGTGTAATTGGAGGTTTGTCTGTTTCTCCTTCTATTTACACCCATCTTTTGTTTTATGTATTTTGAGACAATACATTTATATTTAAAGAGTGTGTCTTCAAAGTAGCATAGAATTGTGTGTTTTCAATACAGTCTTACAATGTGGAAATTAGTCTACCTACTTTTAATGTAATTACTAGTACATGTGGGTTTAAATTTACCATTTGTTGCTATGATTTTTTTTGGTTTGTCTCATATCTCTATGTCTTTTCTTCTGTCTTTTTTATTAACCTACACTGTTATTAATTATTGATTAGTAATTATTATTTTACTTTCTACTTCATCTTTATTCTTTTGCTAATTTATATATTTTTCTATTATTTAGAATAACTTAGAGAGTAAATCATATATAAATAAATAGAGCACCTTGACTTATTGAGTCTGATATAAATTACCATTTAGCAGAAAATGCAAAGACCTTATTAATTACATTTATTTCTTCTGCCTTTTATGTAATTTTTGTCAAGCATTTTAATTTCAATTCTGTATATATTTAAATCCCTTTATATGATAATCACTTAGATTTATTTGCATTGTTTACCTGTGTCTCCCACTGTGATGGTGAAATTAATGTGTCAACTTGACCGGACCATGGATGTCCAGACATTTGATCAAACATCATTCTGGGTGTGTCTGTGAGGGTGCTTCTGGATGAAATTAACGTTTGAGTGGGTAGACTGAGTAACAGGTTGCCCTCCCCAAAGTGAGTAGCCTGCATTTAATCAATTGAAGAACTGAATAAAACGAAAAGGCTAATTAAGAGGGACCTTCTGTCTGTCAGTCTTGAGCTGGGACATTGGTCTTTTCCTGATTTTGGATTCAAACTGAAAAATTAGCTCTTCTTTTTTCTCAGCCCTGCCAGCTCTCAGCCTCGGACTTGTCAGAGGCTCCCTGGCTTCACAGCCCTTCAGACTCAGGCTAGAATTACATGATTGTCTCTCCTGGGTCTCCAGCTTGCCTACTGATCTCAGGACTTCTTAGTCTCCATAATTGCATGAGTCAATTCCTCCCAATAAACCTCTTTATATAGATACATGTAAAATTATTATATACAAATGACATATGATATATATCACCCACTCAGCTCACTGTTACTGGTATGTGCATTCCCATGGGTCATGTTTTCTCATTTATCTGCAGACTCACCTTTGGCCGACTGGAACCATCTACCCAGGGATGTTCTTTCTACCTCTCCATCCTCATCTTTAACCATCACTCAATGATTAACTGACATATTGGTACCAATAGCTGCACCCCTTGCCTCAAAGAGGGCTGATTTGATGTGCAATTTGTCCTTCAGATCATCCCGGTGAGGTCAGGTTAGAGCTAGTTTCCATCAGAGACTACATTCTGACTTTTTTTTTTTTTTTTGCTAAGAACTTACATTGCTCTTGGCCCCTGCCCAATCCCACTTTCCTCATTCTTCTTCTTCCAAGAAAATACTGCAAATAAACAATTAAAAAAATTTCTTCCTCAGATTCTGCCTCTAAGGACCTGAGAGAAGTGGTTCTAAGAGGCAGATTGTACAGAAGCAATTCTGGAGTTGTATCATCTACCAGTCAGATGGAGAGAGTGGCATCATTATGAGCACTAGATCAAGTACTGACGGTCTTAGGCATGATTGGGCAGTGTGATTGCTCATACTTTTACCTATGGTTAGGTGGGATTAGATACAGATGTAATAAAATTCACTAGTTGGTGCAAGTCTTGGTCAATTAAGAGGTGGGGAAGAAATACTAATTATAAGGACCATGGACTGGAATGTCCCTTTCATTGAAGAGAGAAAATGACAGGTTTGTGTCTATTAATCAACACTGGAAAGCAAAGTGGGAAACTCAGAAAGCCTTGTAGGCAGCATTTAAAGAGACCTTCATCGTCTAAAGCCTATGGTCCTAAAGAGCCGAAGGTCAAGTAAGGAACTTAATTTCATGAGCGGCAGAAAATCAAAGAAAGCTGAGTTCCAAGCCGAAATAATTCTATTATGCCAAATTCAGGGCCCTCACAGGGAAGAAATGGGGCTGTTAGACTTGGGATAGAGATATATCAATAGGCTCATTTGAGAACCTTGAATTCTCAGATCCCCCTGAGTCATCTGAGCCTGCATTCTTAGTTTTTGCATTCCTAATTTCTATTAATTTATATTTTAATGACAGAATTTGTACTTGACTACATTTTATTGATTTAATTTCCTTCTTTGAATTCTCCATTTCTCTCTTTATTTTCTTGAAAATATTAGTCACATTTATTTTAAATTTATGTTTCTTAAGTCTAATGCTTAATTTTTTTTGAGGATCTGTTTCTATTGTCTGTTCAATTGCTGTTGTGCTCTGGTCCTTTATACCTTATAATTTGTGATTAAATGCTTGGTCTTATATATGAAGAACTGTAGAGAAAATATGACATTTTGTATTATCTTATCTTTCTCTAATAGAGGATTTACTTTTACTTCTTGAAGTTTGTTTAGCTATAACCAGAATGTGTTAATAAAATATATGATTGATCTGATTAGAAAATACCATAAATCTGAAGCAAATAGAAAACAAGAAAGCAAAACAGGGGCCAGCCCTGTGGAGAGCAGTTATGTTCACACGCTCTGCTTTGACGGCCCAGGGTTCGCAGGTTCGGATCCTGGGCACGGACCTAGCACTGCTCATCAAGCCATGCTGAGGTGGCATCCCACATAGTACAGCCAGAAGGACGTACAACTAGAATTTATAACTATGTACTGGGGGGGGGGCGCTTAGGGGAGAAGAAGAAGGAAAAAAACAAAGATTTGCAACAGACGTTAGCTCAGGTGCCACTTTAAAAAGAGAAAAAAAGAAAACAAAACAAGTAATTTCACCATTTTTTTATTTGCACAGGAAGACCTATCGATCTTTGTAGAAAATATTTACCTCCCTTTAAAAATGGAGGCTTAAGACAAATTCTAAGTTATACGTGAAATTGTTATAAAAGCATGAAATATTGTACCTTCTCCAAATGCATTTTGGGGAACTTTTTTGAAAGGTGAGGAAAAGATATTTTAGATGTTTCAGTTGAGGTAGCTTAAGAATATTGTAGTTACTAAACAAGTCGAGTGTACAGACGAGGAGGTAAAATGTCAGCCAAGAGAAACTGAAGCAAAATATGCCATCACAAGTTTGTTGGGGTAATTTTGATGAAGAGATCAAAAAGAAGGGCTAACAAAGCCACAAAATAGCCTCTATAAAAAGCACATTAAAGAGGCTTTTGTAAAGACTTTCTTCATAACAATGAAAAAAGAAGTCTGGCTGCGGACAAAGTGGATGTTGGGGTCCAAACAAAATTACCAAACACCTGAACTAGTCATTGATAGGTCTGGGAAGAACTATTGGAAGTGGATGATTGCAAAAAAAGATAGTAATTTTGTCGTTTGTGATAGCAGTGAATAGCTGATAACTGCAATTCTGTGAAGGCTTGGCAGAGCCATCCCACACTGCAGACACAATCAGGGGCTGTATAGGCAGTGACATGACAAATTTCATCTCAGCTATGCAAGCAGGTACTAAGTATAGGGTCTGTTGTTTGTCACAGCAGGGAATAGAGTTGACGATGGTTCTGCTAAGCCTCACGCATTATAGTGCGGGTCACTCTGTTGAGATTAATCTAAAAGCCATTTTTAAAGGATCCTATTCTCATAGTAAAGGGATTTACTATCTATTTCCTGAGACCAAGAAAATTTTTGTTGACTCTTTTTTTTCTGTGTACTTTTTCTAACTGATTTCATTTGATAATCCTGAGTCAAACAATCAAATAAAATGATAGCATTTTAAAACAATGTGTATGCATATATATGTACATATAGCAACCACATGGCCATAAATTCCTAATTTTATTATACATATGAATATGAATATATATATGCACAGTATGTAGATTATATATCTATATATCTGTGTATGTCTGTGTGAGATACTAATATATCTATATTATGCTATGTAGCATATATAATATAGTTATAATACATATAATGCTAAATTATATATATAATGCCAAACATCTTACAATGCATAAGACATCTCCCCTCCCGACAAGGAATTATTCAGCCCTAAATTTGAGACTGAGAAACTGTGCACAGATAAACTACTACTTCTCGGCAATCAAAACAATATTATTATGTTCTTGCTATAATTTTAACAGGTGTATAAGGCAACAAATATTGAGTGTCTACATTCTAACCTAGAGTATCCTTTAAAATGAGGATAGAACCAGCATTATCCCAGTGTAAACAGAAACTCCTTTGCTGTCGTCTCCCGGAATGTGTTGGTGATGATTAAATCTATGATAATTCTGCTGTTAAGGGTGTTCCTTGGAAGAGCGTAATGCATAACTCAGAAAACTATATGCAGAGGTCCTGATAGGATCATCAACTCAGCCCAGTTTTCCCAGGACTTTGCCAGTTTTAGCACTAAAAACCCCACATCAGAAACTCAGTTCCAGGCAAGCCAGGACGGTTGGTTACCCTCCTGGAAATAGTGGTAGACAAGATAGATAAAGCTCCTGCCTTTAAAGACCTTGCATTTAAGTTTTAAAAAGCAGACAAGAAAATATAAATAAATGTGTAAAACACATTCTCCCAAGTATAGATAAGTGAGTTAGGAAGCGAAAAAGAATGAAATTCAGGATGATTCAAGAATTTGGTTGCAGCAACAGGGAATGTAACTTTGGCTGAGATTAAGGGAAGAAACAAATAATAATTCAATTTTAATGAAATACCTAAACTAGTGCCTCAAGTCAGCCTTGATAAGAACAAAGCATGTCAGAAAAGTACTCGGGACATCTGTGCTCTGTTCCCAGAATTGTTCATCATGAGCTGGGTGACCCTAAAAGAGCCACTTAACTTTTGGATTCGGAATTTCTTCACCTACAAGTTAAGGAAGATGGGCAATTTAATCTGTGTGGTTCCTCCTAGGTCTAAAATTCTAGAATAGCAACTTTCCAATCAAGGTTTAAATTACTCATACTTTGTCCTCAGACCTGGTGGAGATCACGTCAGCCACTTCTGTCCTGTTGCTACTCAAACAGTTAGAAGTAGAAAATAATTGGCCTTTTGCCTTTTGAACAATGTTATTTATTGTTTCATCAGAAGTTATACGGTGAATAGAAATCTATTGTCATGTCACATTTTACCTGCTAGGAAGGAGTGGCAGCTAATAATGGAACTGTTTACGGCAAAATGCATTTGTACAAAAGAGCTTGCCTTCTGCACGAAGCTGGAGAGGGAGTCTGAGCTGGTTCATTCCCTCCTCATGACTTCTTAAAAAGACTTTCCACTTGCTGGGCAATCATTTAAAAAGCAAAGTTCAGTTTATAGTTTTGTGTCCCTTGTGGCACATACAAAGAAGGCAAAGCGTTTCTCAACGGTGGGATATTTAAACTATTTGCAGTGCAGTCATCACGAGCAGTCATCTCCCCAGTGACTGTTCTTCCAGGGCTTGTTTCACTCTACAGACTTACGAAGCTCACACGCCTTAGAAACCAATGATCTAGTCTGGAAACTAGCTCACTTCCTTACTACTTATGACACTATGGACAGAATAATTACCCTCTTTTATAAAACAGAGAATATTTCCTACGTTATAGAGTTGTTTGTGCATAAGTGTGATTATACAGATAAAATGCTGAGTACGTTACTTGAAACATACTAACTCCTCAATAAATATTTACTAGAACCATGATTATTTTAAGATCCAAAACCAGTACTGTAGGACAGGTAAATAAAGGTAATAAAGAAGTGGCTCACCATTTGGTACTACCGAGCAATCTTTTAACGTACCTAAGTCACATTTTTTTTTCTTGGTAAGGAAGATTGGCCCTGAGCTAACTTCTATTGCCACTCTTACTCTATCTTGTATGTGGGACACCACCACTGCATGGGTTGATGTGTGGTGTGTGCGTCTGAGCCCGGGATCTGCACTCCTGAACCTGGGGCTGCCAAAGCAGAGCACATGAACTTTATTAGCACAACATTGGGCCAGCCCCAAAACTAAGTCACTTATATCTACTATGCCAGAGTATTTATAAATGTAGTAAATTTCATGGTAGCCAGTAGGTTAGAGCTTGGGTTTCAGCTATTTGAGATCGTAGCTGTCTCTTCAAAGTGTGGCACAGATGCTCAGAGTGGAGTAAATATTCTTAGTTGGGAGTAAGTACATATCAGCAAACATTAAGTGGACACAGGAGCCACGAAATGTCTGAATATTTGATATGTGTTTAACCTAAATAGTTGACGTGAAATATAAAATAGGGTTTAATCATTTTTAGAAAAAAAATTGACTGTCACAGATTGTAAGCAAAATCAATTCTTTTTCTCTTTATTGTTTTGCTTTAATTATGAAAATAAGAAAATTGTTCACACTTTTCTAGAAGGAAAATTATTTTACACAGAAGAAAGCAGCTGATTTGAAACATGAAATAATCTAAAAGAAAAACTCAAGATCAGTGTCTTGAAATTTATAACAGCTTTGCCTTATGCAAGATTGAAAATTATTAATTGTTTTATAAACACAAATAAAGATTAGATAAACACAAATAAAATAAGTCTAATGAAATTTCTCTTATGGTCCAGATTAGGATGCACTCAAACTGCTTTATGTTTTATTTTTGCTTACAGACTGGGTAGAGAAAAAAGCGAAATTTTAAAGATTTATTATCCAATTTTGCAATTTTAAGAGGTTTATCTCCCTGGGTACAATCTAATGGTATCTCCCTGAGTCTGCAAACCATCACCAACCTTTACTATTTCAACAATACAAGAATAAGAGTGCATTCATATCATATTCCTATTCCAAGAAGCAAGTATTTTCTGATCACATAAATTCCCCACTTCCAGGGAATATATAGAATATCATTTTTTTTAAATAAAAGATTCTAGGTCACAATACAATAATGGATTTGTCATGACATGAAAGAAAGACCACTTAGAAAAATGCAAAACAAAACAAAGCAAAACAATAACTTGTTATGGTAAATAATTTAAAGTTTTTATGTTATTAATGTTTTCTTTATATGAATATTCATAGCAGAGTCCATCCCCTTCTTCTTTCTGATCCTTAGACATTTCCAGCTTTCTGCTCTCCCTCTGCTGAAAGCATATATTAATTCGTATTTCCATCATTTAAAAAAAAGGTTGGTATACTACCCCTTGAAAAGTTGTCACTAAAGTGAAATTGTCACCCTGTATGAAGGAAACATTAAAAGTGGTTTCCAAGGAAAGAACAGTTTTATTCCTTGTGCTTGTAAATCTTTCAAGCTTTTAAGGATTCCAATTCCTTCTCGATAAAATCTCCTGAGGCAAAGTTCATCTCTGTGCACTCATGAATATTTCTGTGATTATTCTTGGGATATCTTGGTACCTTTTACATATCTATTGCGGAGGGGCAGTTAGATCTTTGTCAGTTGTGCTTTACTTTTACCAAGATGCTATCAAACATAGACTCCAATTAAGTAATCAAATGAGTGAAGCAGCACCTGAAAAAATAAAATGCTAACATATAGGTATAAATAATTGTGATAAGATGATGTGGATAATCCATTTTTTTCTCTTTATCTCTTCATCCATCTACAGTAACAGAGGTAAAGAAAGGGAAGAGACAGCTCTGTCCTCAAGAATGTCTCAGTTTGGCACATGTTTTATTCATTGCTAAAGCAAACGTGTAGCAGGAAGATCTATATATTCCACATATACAGATATATTCTTTTTATATGAATTATATATTTAATTATTTTTTATTTTTATGTTTACTTATGAAATATGTGAAATATTTAAATTTTATATTATATCAATATATTTTAACAAAATAATTATAAATAGCTGGGCAATATTATGAAGTATGTCTAATCCTCAAATTTTAGTAATGATATAACTGAGGCTCAAAGAAAATCAAATGTTTCTCCCAAAAGAATGTAGTTAGTTAGTGACAGGCCCGAAACCACAAGAATCAATTCACTAGTGTTTCTCAAACTTCTGAGGTCGTAATTCCTTTTAATAAACAGAAAAATCTTATCTTTGTCCTACAAACACTGGCTCATCCCTTCCACCATGATATCCCAATTTGCTTCTTCAAAGTTGTACATTGATGGTGAGTGACCAAAGATGTGAAGGGAAGTGTTTCTGGTTTCATCAGCAAAGCTTCATGCTAATGAGGAAAATATAGTGATCTTGAGGAAAAACATTACTGGGGTTTTCATTAGGCAAAGGTTCAAACGATTGGTTATTTTATTTTATTTTTAAATATCATCATACTATCAATATTATTATCGTGTTACAAAGAGTATATTTACTATACATAGAAAACTATTTATGGAAAAAAATATAAAGTAAAAATCTGAGCCAGGATTAAGTTTTCACTGATGAGAAAGAAATTCTTTTTCCTTTTTACGGACTCATCTACTTTGCCTAAAGGATTTTGTCTACTTTTTTCTTGAAATAATTTCAGATTTGCTGAAATATTGCAGAACTAGTACAGAGAGTGGCCATATAGCCCTTTACCAAGCTTCGGCTAATTCAAATAACTCACGTAGCCAAAGCACAATTACCAAAACTAAAACATTAGTGCCAGTCCAATATTATTAACTAAACTACAAATTTATTTGGATTTCAGTAGTTTTTTATTGATAGTTTTTTTCTGTCCCAGAATCAAACCTAGATCACACATTTCATTTAGGATTCCTGTCCCCTTAGTCTTCTCCAATCCAGAATGTTCCATAATATTTCGTAGCTGTTCTTCTCCTCAATACTTTTAAAGAGTACTGGTCAATTATTTTGTAGAATGTCCTTTAATTTTAGTTTGCGTGTTTTCATGGTATATCTTTTCCATCCTTTTACTTTTAAACTATATATGTTTTTATATTTATCATTGGTTTCTTGTATACAGTATGTAGGTGGGACTTTCTCTAAAACACAGCAAATTTTTCTTTTAACTGGTATGCATAAACTATTTCTATTTTAATCTGATTATTGATAACCAGTTTAAATCTATCATCTTTTGAGGCTGGCCCTGTGGCTGAGTGGTTAAGTTCTCGTGCTCCACTGCAGGCGGCCCAGTGTTTCATTGGTTCAAATCCTGGGCGCGGACATGGCACTGCTCATCAAACCTGAGGCAGCATCCCACATGCCACAACTAGAGGGACCCACAATGAAGAATGCGCAACTATGGACCAGGGGGCTTTGGGGAGAAAAAGAAAAAGAAAATCTTTAAAAATAAATAAATAAATCTATCATCTTTTGAATTCCTTGTCAGATAATTTTAACATTTGCATAATATCTGAGTCTATTTCTGAAGATAACTATGTCTCTTGGAAGGTTGTTTTATCTTATCTTTTAGAAGGTTCATAATGTTTTTCTCACTGATAGCCAGACATCTGGGTAGGCAAGTAGAAACTGAGGTAAATGTCAGCACTTGTACCTGGAAATGGGCACTTCTTCACTCTTCTAGGCCTCTAGGGTGTAGATTTGAGATAATCCACTTAAGAGTTACTATTGTTGTTTTAAACAATTAATTATATTTTAAAGAAATTCAGAAATGAAAAAAACTTTTATATTATTTCCAAATTTATCACTTCCTATGTTCTTTATTCCTTTATGTAGATCCAATTTTCCACCTGGAATCATTTTTCTATTTCATGAAGAATTAATTTAACATTTCTTACAGTAATAGTATACTGTCTCTCATCTATTGATTGTCTGAAAATGTCTTTATTTCACACATTTTTGAAATATTTTTTTCTGAGTGTTGATATTCTATTCACTTGAGATTATTTCCCTCTGCATTTCCCCTTTTCTTTTTACACTCCTAATTTCTGTGAGACACTTAATATTTTCCCACAAATCACAAAGGTCTGTTTTTTTTTTCCAATCTTTTAGTTTTCTGTGACTCTTTTGATAGTTGTTATCACTATGTCTTAAATTCCAATGATTTTTTTTCCCCACAGTGTATAATCTGCTCTCATCCTTCCAGCAAATTTTTTTCATTTCAGATATTGAATTTCTTATCATTAGAAGTTCATTTGGTTGTTTTTTAACTTCTATTTCTCTAATTATCTTAATTTCTTGCCTTTAAGTAACTAAGATCATCCCAGATAAACAGAAGCTGAGGGAGTTCATTACCTCTAGATGTGCCCTACAAGAAATGCTAAAGGGAACCATTCAGGCTTAATGAAAGCATACTAGACAATAAGCCTTATAAACAAATACGGTTCTCTGGGAACGGTAAATACATGAGTGGATATAAAAGCGAGCATTATTGTATTTTTTGTTAGCATCTTCATTTTTTATTTCCTACAGGCTACAGAAGAAAATGCATAATAGATTATTATGAATCAATGTTATTTGGCATGCAATGAATGAAGAAACAGTCTGTGATGACAACAACAATATAAAGGAGAGGGGATGGAGGTGAAGCGCAGCGGAGTTTCTGTATGCTTTTGAAGTTAAATTGGTATGATTTCAACTTAGATTGTTTTAAACTTACCATGTGAAATGCAATATCAAAGTTAACCACAAAGAAGACATCTAAAAATTACACATGTACCAAAAATGAGAAGAAAATGAAAATGATTCATTAAAAATATCAGCTAAATACAAAGAAGGCAGTAATGAAGAAAATGAAGGACAAATAATATATGAGACCTATATACAAGAGCTACAGAAAACAAATAGCAAATGGCAAAAGTAAGTGCTTCCTTTTCCATAATTACTCTAAATGTAAATAGATTGAAATCTCTAATAAAAAGGCAGGGATTGATAGAATGGATAAAAAACAAAAGCACGTGATCCAACTATATGATGTCTATAAGAGACTAACTTTGATACAAACATAACTATAGATTAAAAGTAAAGGATGAGAAAAATATCCCAGGCAAATTGTAAGCAAAAGAGAGCTGGGGTAGCTATACTATTATCA
The DNA here is from genome assembly GCF_021613505.1 of Equus quagga. NCBI lineage: Eukaryota > Metazoa > Chordata > Mammalia > Perissodactyla > Equidae > Equus > Equus quagga. Next base: position 43,835,754 of record NC_060285.1, read on the forward strand.
GACAAAATAGAGTTTAAGTCAACAACTGTTAAAAGAGACAAAGAAGGATATTACATATTGATAACAGGGTCAAATCATCAAGAAGATATAAAAAGATATAAAAATTATAAGTATATGCACCAAATAACAGAACCCCCAAAAATATATGAAGGAAACATTGAAGGAATTGAAGGAAGAAATAGACAGTTGAACAACAATAGTTGGAGACTTCAAAAACACTACTTTCAAAAATTGCTAGAATATCTAGACAGAAAATTGTTATGGAAATGGAGGACTTAAAATATGATAAACAATCCAGACCTAACAGACATATAGAGAACACTCCACCCAACAATGACAAAATACATGTTCTTCTCAAGTACACATGGAACATTCTCTAGGATAGACCATATATCAAGCCATGCAACAAGTTTCAATGGTTTTAAGCTAAACATCAATAGCAGAAGGAAAACTGGAAAATTCAAAAATATGTGGAAATTAAATAACACACTCTTAAATAACCAATAGGTCAAAGAAGAAATCACACACACAAAATATCAGAATATACATAGAGATAAACAAAAATGAAAACAGCACATACCAAAATGGATGCAACAAAGGCAATGCTCGGAGGGAAATTTATAGATACGATTTTCTAAATTAAGAAAAAAAGATTTCAAATCAATAACCTAACTTTACACTCTAAAGAACTAGAAAAAAAATTAAAAAGAGCAAAATAAACCCAAAGCTAGTAGAGAGACTGCAAGACTTCCCCCATATTAGTCTGCTAGTGCTAGGCTTGTCATAACAAAATACCACAGACTAGCTGGCTTAAAGAACAGAAATTTATTTTCTCACAGTTCTGAAGGCTAGAAGTCCAAGATCTTGCCATCAGGGATGACTTTTCTTCCTGGGGTGTAATGACTACCTCCTTGCTGTGTCCTCAGAGGACACTCTGCAAATTTTGAAAAATGCTGAGAATTCCAGAAGAAGTGATCATGAGACCAATAAAGAAGAGCATGAACACAAAAACTAATAATATACTACACAAAAAGAAAATATCAATAACAAGAAAAATCATTATATTTACTACTCAGGTTAATAAATCATAATCACAAATATTTCTTGATTAATAAAAATATTAAAATAAAAATTACATGTTATCTTATAGTAAATAACATTTAATCTTTAATATGTAAAACCTATAGGATGGGAACAAAGTAATGGTCAGAAAAAAATTTATAGATTGAAAGCTGATAATGTGAAAACAAGAAAGATAAAAAAGTGAATACGTTTTCATATAAAGAGGGTGGAAAAACAGCTAAACAAATGAAAAAGGGAGTAGAGATACAGAAATAACAAAAAGTGAAAACTAACAGGAAAATATAATAATACCATAGCTAAATAGTAAAAACAATATTTCTTTAAAAGTCAAACAAAACTTCAGCAATTATTATTATAAATGGATAGAGGCAGAAGTTAACAAATATCAAGAAAGAATGCTAGAACTATAGATATGAAAGCATTCAAAATTTATAAAACTACTTGGCACACTTTTATAAAAATTAATTTTAAAATCTAATTAGGAAGAAAACAATTTTTTAGGTAAACTTAATTGGCAAGAAATAATTGAAGAAGCGATAGAAAACTTCACAAATGAACAGTCACAGAAGAATAAAAAGAATTACTAAATGCTTACACAAACAGCCACTGAGCCGAGATGGTTTTAGAGTTTGGCTTTAACCAATCTTCAAGGAACAAACACAAATCTTGTAAAACAGAGCTCCAATGCACAGAACAAAGGTTGGAAAATTACAGATAATGAATTGAACATTACCCTGAAACTAGAACCAATAAAGGAGAGAAGAACAAAACAATACTAGAAGCCACTATCACTTTAGAACATTCATGCAAATATCCTAAATAATACGCAGAGTTATTCAAATAGCAATACATCTTGGCCAAGAAGTATTTGCCTAGCCATTCACAAATCCTTCAGTATTATGAATTTTGCCAATGCAATTCACTTCCCTATCAGGAAAAGTGCTCAGAGCTCTTTAATGCAGAAATAACCTCTCTTGTACTAACTCTCATTCAGATAAATATAATCTCTGGACAAAATATAAATAATGACTATTTGAAAGTAGTGGAAAACAATAAAAATTAAGCAGACACTGGATGGCAGTCTGTACTCGGGATAAGGGAATACCAATGGCGAGTATCTGGTACCCTGACTTTTTCCAATGCTTTTCTAGAGAGGAAGCCCAGTTTGACTGGCTTGAAGAACAAGAGGACAGAGATTAACGTAGACAGCAGCTAAAAGGGAGAGGAAAAAATTACAAGAAAAGAGAGCTATAATCGGAGACTCAAATTTTGTGAAAAGTCTCTGTCCAAATCTCAAACAGACGTCTAAACTATGTTTGTATAGGGAAGACTGCAAGAAACTGAGCTAAGGACCAAAGAAAGAAACAGAGTAATTTGCCTGCTATGGGGAAGACAACATTGGAGTTTGAGTCTAGCCAATTTAACTGGTTTTCTTAAAAAAACAAATCAACATTTTTCAGAGAAACATAGTAGAATTTAGAGCCTATAATATGTACATTCATAATATCTAGGATATATTCCAGAAGAACTAGGTGTAGGAAGAGATAGGTAAGTATGACCAACACTTAAGAGAAACGGCTGTCAGTACAGGCTCAAGATGACCCAGCTGTTGCAGTTAGCAGACAAGCATTTTAAAACGGCTGTTAGAACTGTACTCAAGGACGTGTGCTGAGATAAATTAAAGTTAAATAAGTGGAGCAATATTAACTGCTTATGGATTGGAAGACTCAATATTATTATGTCAATTTTATCCAAATTAACCTATAGCTTCAAGGCAATGCCAATCAAAATTCTAGCAGGTTTTTTTGTGGTTCTAGAATTTCCATGAACTCAAAGGGCCCAGAATATACAAAACATCTCTGACCATGAACGAACTTGGAGAACATACACTATCTGATTACAAGGCTTATTATAAAGCTTCAGGAATTAAGACACAGAAGCCTTGATGTAAAGATAGACAAATTGATTAATTATACAGAATTGAACATCCATAAATAGATTCACACGTGTATTCTTAATCAAATTTGACAATGAAGCAAAAACAATCCAGTGGAAAGAGGATAATATTTATTTATTTATTTTGGTGAGGAAGAGTGGTCTTGAGCTAACATCTGTGGCCAATCTTCCTCTTTTTGCTTGAGGAAGATTGTCACTGAGCTAACATCTGTGCCAGTCTTCGTCTATGTTGTATGTTGGACGCTGGCACAGCATGACTGATGAGTGGTGTGTAGGTCTACTCTCGGGATGTGAATCCATGAGCCTGGGCCACTGAAGTGAAGCAGGCAAACTTAACCATTACACCTCCAGGCTAGCACCAAGAGAATAGTATTTTTAACAAATGATGCTGGAAAAATTGGATAAACATATATAAAAACATGAACTTCGATCCTTAGCTAGCAACATAAACCATAAATAAAACAGAAACAAAAACAAACTCAAATTATATTATAGACCTAAATGTTTAACCTAAATTTTAAAACTTTAAGGAGAAAGCATAGAATAAAATTTTGTGACTTTGGATTAGAGAAAGTTCTCTTAGATATGTCCCAAATACATCATCCATAAAAGATAATAATTGACAAATTGGACTTCATCAAACTGAAGAATTCAGCACAAACTGCTCATTGAAAATCACAAAGAGAATGCTGGGAAAAATTTCAAGTCACATATCTGATAAATGACTTGTATCAAGAATATACAGAGAACTCTCAAAACTTTATAATAAGAAAGTGACCAACACAATTTAATAAATGGAGAACAGTGTCAAGATGCCGTAGAGTGGTCACATTAAGATAGCATTAAAGAGTTTGGACAATTAGGAGACTTTAGTGACTTTTCTGGAGGGGTTTTTACGTGGGGAAAGTAAAACACGGAGTACAGTTGGTTAAAGATTGAATAATAGCTCTGACATGTAAAGGAAGAGCTTGGAACTCACCACTTCTTCTTTACAATAAGAAAAATGCTGCAAAAATCGAAAATCAACAATTTTTCTCAGACTTTTCAGAGAACTGAGATCACAGTGTAAACAGCCAGCCTGAAATCTGGAAAGACAGCTGAGATCTGCTTACGAGGAGCAGTAAACTGACAGGGCCACTTATATGGTAATTTTGACAAATTGCTGAAACCTGAGGGTGGTATAGCATGAGCTTGGGAAGTTCCTGGTTCCACAAGCTTATGGGGAGCCCTAGACTTACATGAGTTTTACCTCCAGGAGAGATTCAGGGATCAAGGAACCTCACCAGTTCCTCATGCTGAAAATCCTAAAAAGATCTCCTCCTGTTTTTGGCAGGGGGAAGGAAAAATAATCCATTGTGAAATATACTCAGAGTGTTCTCTATTGCAAAGTTCTATGACCCAAGGAAAAGACTTTACCAGTGCCTTATCCCTCCCACCTGGGAGAAGGTCATGTTCATAATATGTACACGTGATATGAGGTGATGAGAATACCACTTTGCTTTCGTGGTCTTGCTCCCCAACACTGGTACCCTAGTCTAGTCATGAGAAATACATTAAACCAATCCCACTGAGGGGTATCCTACAAAATATTTGACGATTCACTCCTCAAAACTAACAAGGTCATAAAAATCAAGTAAAGTCTGAGAAAGTGAGAAACTATTGGGGAATGGTCAGAGAAGTGAGTTGCTTGTTTTGAAGATGGAGCAAGGAGACAATGAGCCAAAGAATGCAGGAAGTTTCCAGAACCTGGGAATTGCAAGCAAAGAGATTCTCCCCTAGAGTGTCTCGAAAGGACCAGAGTCCTGCCACCACCTTGACTTTGGCCATTGAGGCCTGTACTGGAACTCTGACCTCTGGAAATGCAGGCTAGCGAATTTATGCTGCTTTGAGTCACTGGTGTGCAACAACAAAAACTTAATCTCATGGCGTATATGATCTTTAACACATGTAAGGTCTTGTTTTTTGATTCAGCAGTAATGCAATGAGTAGTAGTTGGCAAAACAGTCCAAGACAGTAAAAACTGCTCAAACCTGAGATGTGAATTACTGATTCTTTTCACAGTGATTACGCAGACTTTAGTTTCTTTAGAGGGACTGATGGAGTTGCTACCCCATGAGACTTGCATACTGTCAGTGTAGACAGCTGAGAAGGTCCATCCAACAACTGTGGTGTACTGGTGGAGTGTAGTCTTCTCAGTGCAACAACAAGACGAAATCAGCTTCTGTGCAAACACCGTGAGTCCAACTTCAGAGCCACAAGTTAGAAAGCAGCAGAAAGAGCTGAATGGAGTAGGAATGGAGTGAGGAAGGGCAGGAAGTCCAGCTTAAGACATGCTCTACTGGGAAGGAGAACAAAGGTCCAAATGCTATTGTCAGAAAAATCTAACTCTCAAGATTGTTTAGGGCTGCTGGCTCAGCTTTTCCTAGTAGGAACTAAGAGACACAGCCCTGGCAGTTCTGAGGAGCACATGGAGGCCTAGCAATGACAAGCCATAATCTTTTGCGGCTTCACTCAGCTGACAGCTGAATCGAAAAGCTTGTGTGTTCAATAACAGGCCATAGTTGCTACCATATTTTCGGTTATAACAGAAATTAAAATCCTCTGGCTCAGATAATCAGAGAGAACTAGCTTATGTCTAATTACTTGTTATTTGTAAGCATACCAGATTTTGTAGACTTCATACAAAAAGAAAAAAGACTGTAAAATACCTCATATACTTTTTTTTTCAAAAATTGATTACATGTTGAGACGTTAACAATGGATTTGTTGAGTTAAAAAATATGTAAAGCTGAGGGAGGTGGTTTCTTCTTTGTATCTCACTCTTACTTCTGAAATCATTCTGTTTTAGACTGTGACAGTGGAGGATGAAATAAATCATACATTTGAGAATGTATTAACTGAAAGTCCCCCAAATTTGAAAGCTGAGACTGAGGAAGAGGCATCTAGAAATTAAGATGTTAGGGAAGCGATTTGTATTTCTCAGAGTCTAATGTATTATTGATGGGTCATATTGAGACTTGATTAGCAAAAGGGCAATATTGCTAATTTCCTTGCTTACTGTTATGCAACAAAGTCAACTACATACATATATTTTCAATTTCTTCTTATAGTATATCGTTTCTATTCTTACAGCTATTTCTCTATTATGGACCTTATTTTCTATTACGTATTGTAAGAACTTCCTAACTCATGCCTGAGAGTATATTCAAATCCCTTATCAGCCTATTCTTTATATAAATCCCAGAGAAATCTTTCTAAATTCTAAATGTATCATGTCATCTTCTGGATTAAAATATTTGAAAACATTTCCTTTACCATAAGGCAAATAAAGTCTCTCATCTCTAACTAAAATGCAATTCTAGCTTAATCACTAGTGCTTCTCCGTAATCTCACACCATACTACCCTGCAAGCAGTTCCCCCTGACTTGACCCCCTCTATACATTCATCCATTTCTGCTCGTCTAGGATAAAACGCAGGAAAGAGGTCTTAGTCCATCAAGTCAAATCAAAGTTGTCTTATCAAATTTATCAAATGCAATCAAGGCAAACAGACCAAGCTAACTCTCGCAAAAAACAAAATACCAATGAGAATATTTTTTAATAGATGGAGTGGATAGAATATAGAAATTACATAGTTTTGATGATTTAAGTTACCGTGCACAAACTTTTCTCTAGCCAAAATTACTTTCTATAACCCTTGGATTTATCATGGTTGATTACAGGCAAGATGATCATGCCGTCATCTTAAAAGGGCAATTTCAGCACAAATGCAGCTTTACTTTGATGTTAAATCTTCCATGAATTCCCTTATCTCTGGAATTTTCTTTGATACTAATGGACTTGTTAAATTTCACTTTATCTTTCTAACGCTTATTATTTCCTTAACATTTTTATGACTTTTTATTTGCTTTGAGTTTAACTCCGGTCTTAACCAAGTTCAGAAACTCCTTTAATTTCCAAAATTATATTCAATATGTAGTTATGATTTTATGCTCATTTTTGTTCATCTTTATAAAGTATACATTTTTAATGGAATACATTGTTATTATGTCACATAATTATTCTGCTCACTTGTAGCAAAATTAAGGGAAAAATGTAAATTATTCATATCTTTAAAATATTTAAGTCTCTTGTTAAAAGTATTATGTTACATAATCAACTTTAATTCACACTATGCATTACTTAATTTTGTTCACTACTTAATATAAACTTATGATGCCTCCAAAAATCATACTTCATGTTTGTGTGTTATTTGGATGATTAACATATATTACTTAATCCTGTGTCTTATGTTACCATCTACTGCTTTTATTTAACTCTAGAAATGTCATGAAATTTATGACTGAAATCTATCTCTTTCCAATTGGATTACAAACTCCAAAAAATAAAACAACTAGCCATTTTCTATTTTGTAATCCACCATACATAGCGCATTGCACTTTACTTAGAGATTAAAGACTTTTAGAGTATTTTTCCAACAAAATTTATTAATCATATATATTAATACACTTTTTAATCCAGGTATTTCCATTTAAAGAGTCTGTAAAATTTTTTTTGGAGGAAGAGCAATACTTGTTTTAAGACAAATTATCTAAGATTGCGTATTTGAGTTCTGAATTGCATAACCAATACCTACAAAAAGTCTTGTTGAAGTCTTTCCTAAGTCTAATATGATTTATAGGTATAATAGTACATTTTGAGCAGATATATACATATAAAATTCAAAAAACAGATGACCCAGTTAAAAATGCTTACAGAATATGAAGTTCGTAACACATTTGACTTCTATTTTATTTGAAAACATTGGCTGTATCTGACTGAACTAATTTCATAACGTATCAGTAGTCCAGGCCAACCATTTGAGAAACATTTGCAATAAACAAAAGTTCATGCAGGAAGGATATGTTCACCAAAGGATGAGAATTCTACAAACTCTGGACAAAAGGCCCAGAGAAATAGTGGAGAAATGGCGTTTGCAATCAGCCTAAAAATGGGAACTGCATTCAAATACGGAAGCTATGTTTTGAACTTGTATTTTTATTCTGCATACTACTGTGGGCATTGCATATTTTTGGGAGGGGAGTGAACTGCTTCTATTTGTGCTTTAGACAGTTATCATTGTCAGCAGTGATGGGAATGGATGGAGCTGGGAGATGCTAGAAAGAAAAGAATCCTATTGGAATAATGAAAGGCAGAGGTTAATGAGGATCCAAATGGTAGAAGTACAGTGAAGACACTGAAAGAAGACCAAAGATTGAAAATGTTGATAAGTAAAATTCAATAACTGGTAGAATATGTTGGGTGAAGGAGAGGGAAGAGTTTTCTGTGATTCTTGGAGTTTTAAATGTGAGAAATGACAATAGGATATTAACATTATCCAAAATTTGCAACACCAAAAGGCAGGCTTTCAAGAGGAAAATGTTAGATTTACTTTTATCCTCAGAGAATTTGAGTGTTTTTTTCTGTGACTTAATAATTAAAAAAGTATTTCTGGCTTTATGATTTCAAAATACTCTTTGATATTAGAAAAATGTCACTGTTAATAAATGTCCAGATAGAAATAATAAAAAAGTATTTCACTCATCCTGCCAGCATAATTAGTGAAATAACAAGGGAGATATGCAAATTTGAGAATAATTTATGATTGTCATTCTAATCTTAATCTTTGTGGGAAGTAATATAAAATGTTATAATATTTTTGAAAAGAAATTTGGCAATTTATTTCAAGATCCAGTAGTCTAATTAAAACTATATATAGCAAGAGTTTGCCCAAAAAACTGTTTGACACCTGAAAAATATGGGCACCTAAAATATTCATCAATCAGTATTTGGGTTTTTTTTCCTACAAATATAAGAATACTCCAGTCTTTCCAAATGCATAATATAATTCTTTGACTCTAATTATACTTTTAGTAAATCTAAATAGCACTTTAAATAATTCCTTTAAAATATAATACAGCATTTAAGGATATTACAAGTAGAAAACATATAACAACAATCTGAAAATAAATTAGAAATTATTTCTAAAAACTGGTACTTCAACAAAAAACATAAAGAAGAGTAACTATTTTTTTAAAAAGTCTAAAACCAATATTGTAAATAAATTCATCAAAAATTGATAGGGAAGGGTTGGGAAGTAAACAGTAAATGTTTTTCTAAAGTCTCCTCTCAGATGTAAAGGAGACTATGGTTTTTTGACATTAATTAAAATAAATAAATACATTTACATGTAAATACCTTTACAAAATAATTATAAATAGCATTCAGCAGCATAAAATGAGAAGGCAAAATTTTATTACTGCTGCACCAATGGTCCTCAAATTTTGGAGTATCTCAGAATTTATTGGTATCATTGTTAGAAGTAAATAGTCTTGAGATTCATTCCAAGAAATTCTAATTTTGTAGTTCTTGACTATCAGCATTTTCACTGAGCAACCCAGGTAATTCTGATACACATGGTGTTGGACCATATATGTGAAATATGCTGAATTTGGAAAGGAAGAAAGGAAGGAATTCCCCAGGATTTCATTAATATAGCTCAACTCAGCAACATTTCTTAAAAAAGAACCAGAAAATGTGGTATAGAGAAATTACAAAAAAGAAGACTAAATACTGTGCTGTTGCAATCAGCACCCACAAAATAGATGAACCATATCCTTCCTATTTTTTCACATCAATAACCTTAGATTCAAGTCATAGATGCATGTGATTTGTGCAATCAGAGTCACATTTCTTTCTGCTAGCAGCAGTAAGAATCCAGAAAGTGTAGTGTGTCTTTATTTATGATTCTTAATAGTGTTGGAATTTACATTATTCAGAAATTTCAAATTGTGATGAGCTTGTTAAAAAGGCTGTCAGCTACAAATGACTGTTATCAGCTATAACTCCCAAAAGAAAATACATGTGGGGGTATTATAAACACCTATTAATATCTGAAAAACTCAGAAATAAATTGGTAATCTTGCTTCTAGTATTAGATAATGTCTATCAATAGAAAATGGATATATATTTTCTTATAAATGTATAAAAGTGGCCAGTTATTTAAGTTTGTATCCATCTACCTCTAGAGAAAGATATTTTCTATACTTCTAACTGGGAAAATACGTAGAAGTATGTGTTCGTCCTCTGTAGCTTCTGTAATAATTTACCACAAACTTATTGGCTTAAAATAACACAAATTTATTATCTTACAGTTTGGGGGTCATATTTCCAAAATCAATCTCCTGGGGCTAAAGTCAAGGTGTCTGCAGAGCCCGGTATTTCTGGAGGCTCTGAGACAATAGGTTTCTTTTCTCTTTTTAGTTTCCAGAGGCCACATGCATTCCTTAGCTCATGACCACTTCCTTGCCTCACTGCAGCCTCTTGCTTCCAGTATGACATAATTATGGATATTGTTGGTGGGGTGACAGAATAAGAAGGACAGATTAGAACTGATGTCGATACAAAATAAACAGGTAGAAAATGGATCCTGCAGTGTGTTTATGATGCTGGCTCAAATTCCCAAGAAAAGAGTGATTGTGTGGAGTGGATCTCCAAGTCAAGGGAGATAAAACCTTTGAATGCCCTTTCTAAACTGTATTAACCAAGAATATTAATAACTAACTAACTGCATTAATAACTAACTGCATAATTATAACTAACTGTATTAATCAAGAGTCTCCAGAGAAACAGACCCAGCAGGAGGTATATATATAGAGATACACGGAGAGACAGAGAGAGAGAGGGAAAGAGAGAGGGAGAGAGAGAGATACACATATGAGGAGATTTATAGGAATTGGCAACTTTTAGGAATTGGTTATAGGAATTGGCTTATGCAGTTACGGAAGCTGAGGAATCCCAGGATCTTCTGGCTGCAAGCTAGAAAACTAGGAAGGCCAGTAATGTAATTCTGTCTGAGTTTGATGGCCTGAAAATTGGGGGATCTGTGGTGTAAGCCCTGGTATGAATCTGAATGCCCAAGGACCAGGAATGCTGATTTCAGAAAGTAGGAGAAGATGGATGTCTCAGCTCAGGTGGAGAGAGCTAATGTGTCCTTCCTCGACCTTTTAGTTCTATTCAAGCCCTCAACAGACTTGGATGATGCCCATTCCCATGGGTGAAGGTACTCTTCTTTACTGAGTCTGATTCACATGCATTAGTTTCTTCTGGACACTTCCTCACAGACACACCCAGAAATAACTTTACCAGTTACCTACCTATACTTTAGCCCAGTCAAGTTGACACATAAAATTAACCATCACATAAATATGATATGATCTAACAGGGAAATATGAAACACACAAGCAAAGAAGATAAGACACACCATTACAGATATCTGATGGCAAGCCTTGTAGTGGAGCGAGGAAGTCAAAATTAGAGCAGGAGAAAGGAAGGAAATGAGACAAGATTAGGACTACCAGACTCCCCACTGAGGCTCATTGCAGCTGCTTACAGGCTCCCTCTTGAACAAAAGCTAGTTGGAATCAAGTAAAAGAAGTTTCTGCACTGCTGACTTTGATTTATTATTAAAAACACTTTACCAGCAGGTAGACTATGACTTGGGGTTACTTCTTTCGGATTTGTAGCTGTGTGCTGCTTGGCTTCTGCTGTGCCATTTCTTAAGATCTTGGAAATCAAGATTATTTAAATTCATTGGCATATGCAACTTAGAAAAGAAACTAGAAATCAGAGCTAGAGATAATCAAGACTCTTTGATATAAAATAAAGCTTTTAACAAACAACTTCTTAGACGTGTCTTCTAAGTAAAAGAGCCATCATTATTACACTCATCATCAGTGTTTAACAATAATAACATCATGACAGTTTTTGAATAATGAATACTGCAACTGATTATTTCAATACTGCAAGCTTGGATAGGCAGTCATTCTGTTAAAAAAGATTCCATTTTGGATAACAGTTTAAGGCTTGGAATTTTAGGTGGGGTTGGTATATTTCTCTTTACCATATACTATTGTGACCTGGAAATAAAAGAAACTTTTCCAATAATCGTTGAATTTTTCAAATCAGTTTCTATATTTATAAAGTGAACTACTAAATAATATAATGGATTAAAAATTGATAAAGACTATTTTTGTTGTGAAGACAAAGCCATTAATATAAGCATGTACTTTGAAAATAGATATTTTATAGCATCTGCTATGTCTAAACTGATATTTTTTAATGTGCCCTAATATGACTGAAAATAGTCTTCGATCTTGAGCCCAAAAATGTACTAGAATTGGTAAATGTATAAGTGACAGCCTGGTGAAAATTTACTTAAATGTGTTATCTTCCTATGAATTTACAGAGCTTTTGCTTATTACATATTACTGCAAAGGGCCAATTAACGCAATAAAAGCCCAGACCAAGAAAAAGAAAGATCTCAAATAAACAACCAAACTTTACACCTCAAGGAACTAGAAAAAAACCAAACTAATGCCAAAGTTTTAGGAGGAAGGAAATAATAAAGATTAGAACAGAAATAAATTAAATAGAGACTACAAAAACAATAGAAAAGATCAATGAAACTAAGAGCTGTTTTTTTAAAAGATAAAATTGATAGACTTTTAGCTAAACTAAGGAAAAGAGAGAAGACTCAAATAAAATTAGAAATAAAAGAGGAAAGATTACAACTGATACTGCAGAAATACAAAGGATCACAAGAGATTACTATGAACAATTATATGACAACAAATTGGGTAAACTAGAAGTAATGGATAAATTCCTAGAAACATACAACTTACAAACACTAAATCACAAAGAAACAGAAAATCTGAATAGACTTATAACTAGTAAGGAGATTTAATCAGCAGTCAAAAAATCTCCTACCTAAAGAAGCCTGGGACCAGATAGCTTCACTGGTGATTTCTACCAAACTTTTAAAGAATTAATGCTAATCCTTCCCAAACTCTTTCAAAAAGTTGAAGACAAAAACGACACTTCCAAACTCCTTCTATGAGGCCAGCATTACCCTGATACCAAAGCCAGACAAGAACACTATAAGAAAAGAAAATTACAATTCAACATCCTTGTTTAACATGGATGCAAAAATCCTTAACAAAAATACTAACAAACCAAATTCAACAGCACAATAAAGTGATCATACACCATGATCAAGTGGGATTTATCCCTTGGATGCAAAATGATTCAATGTCTGCAATTCAATGTATGATACACCAAATTAACAAAATGAAGGATAAAAATCATATGATCATCTAAATAGATGTAGAAAAAACATGACAGAATACAACATCCTTTCAAGATAAAAATTTTCTACAAAGTGAGTGTAGAGGAAATGTACCTCAACATAATAAAGGCCATATATGACAAGTCCCAAGCTAACATCATACATAGTCAATGATGAAAAGCTAAATGCTTTTCCTCTAAGATCAGGAACAAGACAGGGATTTCCACTCTTGCTGCTTCTGTTTAACATTGTATTGGAAGTCCAAGCTAGATCAAGTAAGCAATAAAATAATAATAATAATAATAATAATAGCTATCCAAGAAGTAAAATCATCTCTGTTTGCAGATGACATGATCTTAAATAGTGTAAAACACCCTACAGACTTTGCCAAAAAACTGTTAGAACTATGAGATCGATTCAGTAAAGTTTCAGGATACAAAATCAATATACATAAATCAGTTGCATTTCTATGCATTAAAAATGAACTATCTGAAAGAGAAATGAAGAAAGCAACCCCATTTACAATAAAATCAATACTTAGGAAGCCATTTAACCAAAAAGGTGAAAAGACTTGTACACTCACAACTATAAGATGTTTACGAAATAAATTGAAATAAACACAAATCAATGGAAATAGTCTTGGATTGGAAGAATTAATATTGTTAGAATGTCCACACCATCTAAAATGATCTACAAATTCAATGCAATCTCTGTCAAAATTCTGAACATATTTTTCACAGAAATAGAAAAAAATGTTAAAATTTGTGTGGTATCACAAAAGATCCCAAATGGACAAAGCAATCTTGAGAAACAATAACAAACCTGGAGGCATTATACTGCCTGATTTAAAATTACATTACAAACCTATAGTAGTCAAAACAGCATGACACTGTCATAAAACCAGACATATAGACCAATGGAACAGGATAGAGAGCCTAGAAATAAACCCACACATATACAGTAAATTAATCTTTGACAAGGGCACCTGGGCCATATTATAGAGAAAGGGCAACCTCTTCAACAGAAGGTGATGGGAAAACTGGATGGCCACATGTAAAAGAATGAAATTGGATCCCTATTTTACACTACTTACAAAAATTAACTCAAAATGAATCAAGGACTTAAATTTTAAGACCTGATACCTTAAACTCCTAGGAGACAAGGTAGGGAAAAAAGCTCCTTGACATTGGTCTTCTCAGTGATTGTTTTGGATACGACACCAAAAGCAAAGGCAATGAAGCAAAAACAAACAATTGAGATTACATCAAACTAAAAAATCTTCTGTATAGCAATAAAGTCAATCAATAAAATGAAAAGCCAAATAAAAATGGGCAAAGGACCTGAATAGACATTTTTCCAAAGAAGACATTAGAATGACCAACAACTACACAGAAAGGTGCTCAATATCACTAATCATCAGGGAAATGCGAATCAAAACCACCATGTGCTATCACCCACCAGTTAGGATGACTATTACCAAAAAGACAAGAGATAAATTTTGGTGAGGATGTGGAGAAAAGGGAACTCTTGTACACTGTTGATGGGTATGTAAATTTGTACAGCCATTATGGAAAACAATATGGAGGTTCTTCTAAAAATTAAAAATAGAACTGTCACATGATCCAGCAGTCTCACTTCTGGGTATGTATCTGAAGGAAGCAAAATCAGTATCTTGTAGAGACATCTGCACTCCCATGTTCATTGCAGCCTCTGAACAATAGCCAAGATATAGAAACAACCTAAGTGTCCATTTGTGGATAAATTGATAAAGAAAATGTAGATTGTAGCCGCCCCTGACACAGGAAGGGTTAATAATCACTGGAAAAGGCTTGCCAACAAACTGTGATCCAGAGGTGAGAAGGCTGGTCAGCCAATGACTAGTAAGAC
The DNA here is from genome assembly GCF_021613505.1 of Equus quagga. NCBI lineage: Eukaryota > Metazoa > Chordata > Mammalia > Perissodactyla > Equidae > Equus > Equus quagga. Next base: position 43,850,845 of record NC_060285.1, read on the forward strand.
CTCCAGGGCGGGACAACCTAAGACAGGCGAGGTCACCTGGGGGCACAGATGGAGACATGATAGTGGGAGCAGGAGGGGCCGTTGCCTAGGAGGACTTGCATGCTCCCAGATAAAAATATACGGGCACAGCAATAAGATGATAATGTCAAAACAGAGGCTGAGAGAGGGCTCCATGAGAAATCACTAAGAATTCTTGGCATTCACTAATTACTTCATCCAGAACACCTGTGTATGTTTAACAGATGTAAGCTATGTATATATTGAAACGCTGGTTATAATAAACTCAGAGTGGCCATCAGCCCTCTCTGCATCTATCATGTCTCCATCTGTGCCAGGTTGCGACACCGACATAGACATATATGCAATGGAATATTATTCAGCCATAAAAAAGAAATAAATCTGCCATTTGCAACAACATGCATGAAATTGGAGGGAATTATTGCTAGTGAAACAAGCTAGACAGAGAAATACAAATATGGTATAATATCCTTTATATGTGGCATCTAAAAAAAAGTTGAATTCATAGAAATAGAGTAAAATGGTGATTACCAGAGGCTAGTGGGTAGAGGAAATGGGAAGAGGTTGGTCAAAGGGTAAGAATTTTCAGTTATGAGATGAATAAGTTCTGAGGATCTAAAGTACAGCATGGTGACTATAGTTAATAATATTATACACTTGAAATTTGATAAGAGAGTAGATGTTAAGTGCTGCCACTTTCCCTCACCCCCAAAAAAGTAACTGTGAGGTGACAGATGTGTTAATTAACTTGGTAGTGGTAATCATTTCACAAAGTATACGTGTATCTAACCATCACATTGTACACTTTAATATATATAACTATATTTGTCAATTATGCCTCAAAAAATTTTAAAACAATTTGTTATAAAACATCAAGCCAAATAACTAAAAAATGATGAAACAGCACTTTTTAAATTTTTCTTTTCTTTTCAAATCTCATCAATTATTTTAAGTTCTAGTATTATTTGGAAAAGTGTTCTCCTTATTTGTCTTATAGGATGCCTGAACAACAGAATCTATCGTTTTAGGTAAAATTCTGAGCTAACAGTCAGAATGTGTTATCAAATAAAACTAATACAAGTGAAAGATTCTAATATCACCAAATATCGTGTTGCAATAATTTCAAGGTTAAAGACAATCAAGAGGCACAGAAGAAGCAGAAAGAGGTGTGGACATTGACAGCCTTTCCCCATCTTTCCACATTTGCCATGTCCTTCTTGCCCAGAGTGATGGATGAGGTCCCCAAGTGGGAGTCTGTGGCTCATCTCACATAGCAGGGAGAGTTTCAGTTTTGAAATATCTCCATTTCATACCTCAGAGGGTTATAAAACTTACCTGCCTCATAAATCCATAGACCCTGGCTATCAACAACAGGTAATCTTTAGCCAAAGGTATCTTGCTAAGAACCTTCTGTAGGTTAGAACTTTTACAAATATCATTAGTTTAATCATCCAGAGTTCCAATTGACAAAGATGTTTAGAGTAGGTCACCAGTAGGTTTCTTCTTTTCCTGGGGGCATGCCCCAGGAAAGGGAGTGAATGGAGTGCAGATCAGCTGCTTTGATTCCTTCTCGAGGTTCATTTGGTGATCAAATCATCAAACTCAAAGGTGGCTCCATCATGGGGTAACTATTGTAGAGTCTCCTAAAGTGAAGGCAAAAAGCACCCAGCTTCGAGTTTACAATAAGGTGTAGCTTACTAACAACCCTCTTAATACTCTATTTTTTTACTTAGAAAACAAAAATAAGTAAATAGGCAGCCTAAAAAAATAAATTAGTAACAGCTGAAGAAGAAAATAAAAATACAGACAAAAGTAATAAATACCAATGACTAGTAATCAACAAAATAATTCTATCAACTAAAACATGGTAAGAAATAAGAACAATGATAAACAATGACAACGTGCCTGCTTTGACTGGAATACTTGGTAAACGAAGAATGTCCCTTAAAGAGGAAAGTGATAAAGTGATGTGGAAGGAATTTCTCCTTCCCTCATAAGTTCAAAAATAACCTCTTTTCATCTTTAATTCCCAGAAATCTGTGTAGGAGGAGCCAATCAATAAGATCTGCTTGGAATTTGCAAAATATTTTAATATTGCGTTTCCCAATTTTAACATGCTCATTATCATCTATAATTGGATTTGAGAATTTTTTGCATAACCATCTACATGGAAATATTTAACATCTGTGATGTCTTTTTTTTATAACATCTGTGAAATTCAGCCTTCCTGTGACTATTACTTGTCTTTTTGACTGTAACAACTACAACAGCTGAGCTGATAATGAATAGTATAAGACAAAATCATTTTATTAACTTCTTTTCTGTTTATCTTGAAAGGACATGCTCTAAATTCTGATGTATCTTTTTAACTTAATAGTGAAATGGAGATTTTGTATTAAAGTTTGATGAAAGTAGCATGCTTCACCACCCAGGACAGTAAAATTAGAGTATCATTTTTGTGTTGATGATAATTTACTTCATAATTTTATCAATTTACACCTTTCATTTTCACTCTACTACATATCTGGCTTTTTATTGTAGATAAGAGTAAAGATAGTATACAAGAGAGTAGTGTATTCTCTTGACAGAGAAATGTATTTTTGAAGTATATTTAATTGTTTTTATTTGAGTCTTTATTGATATTGTCAAAATTCACTTTAGTGGAGTCATTTTAAAATAAAATCAGAGCTGCCTTTCCAGAGAAACTGCTTGCTGTCTGGAACACTGGACTATGACAAACCTTGGGAATGGTCAAAAATGGCAATTGTTTACAAGCAATTGTTTGAGAAGTCAGCGGTAGAAAGGACTTCCTGACCATAAAGACTGAAGATTGTGGACTTTCTGAAGACAGAATCAATAGCCAATCAATCGGCTGAGCTAGTTTACACCAATAGAATTTTTTTCTTTCCTCTTTCAACTCATGTGATTATCCCCTTCCTTTTCCTATAAAAGCCCTGCTTTCACTGTGCATTTGGAACACTGTTTGGGGTTCTTCTTGAATCTGTACTCCCCAAACTGCAATTCTTTGATCACAAATAAACACTTTGCCTCTTAAACTGGTTTCTGTTTTTGAAAGTTGACAATATCTAAAGAGACATGCAAATTTTTCTTCTAATATGGGCTATGATTTCCAGTAAAAAGAGTATTTTCTTCAAAGTGATATAGAATAAAAATCTGTATATTCATAAGGCCTTTTCAGTTTACCTATGTTGACTAATGATAAAATTGGAGATTGTTTAGTTCCACTGTGTAGGAGGTGCTGCGCTAACTTTTTCATTTCTCTCTCTTTGCGATACCATAATTTCTCAAACTTGAGCACTCTTTTGGTCTTTCTTACAAGCAAATAATCATGGACATCCAGTGACTTAACGATATTTTATTAAGATGATGTTTCTATAAATAACATGTCAAGGTATAACTCCTTATGGTTATAGTTCTTTTACAATTATACAACTTTTTAAAATTTACAAATTATTTATAAGTAACAAAGTCAAGTGTTAAGGAATAATAAAAGGTGATTGATCATCTTGTTTTCCTGAAACCACCAGTTAAGTTCTGTATTTATTCTATTCTTGCATTTTGACTTGAGTAATATCAGTGAAAAGAAAATGTATATTGAAGGAGAATGGTGTATAATATGGTATTAATAGCACATCTTTGTTATTAGCTTAGTATAATCAGACCACATACAGAACCAAAGAATAACCACAAATATCAATTTTAATTATGTGTCACTGTCGTATTAACATACTTGTTAGTATAAAGATTCGTTTAGTAGTGTAGCATTATAAAAGTATGCCAAGTACACATTGTATGTAATTATTGGTAGAAATAGAAAAGATAATAAAATTCTTGAAAATTTGTACTTGAAAATAGTGTGTGTACAATCCATGTTTTTAAGACTTTAACATTATTCTGACTGTTTTACAGGTTCTTTTGATTTAGGAATGCCTGGATATCATGTGTCATGTAATGACTCAAATCTCTTTTATCTTCCTCTATTTGAACTTCTGGAAAACATTATTCATGTAGCACATTAGGATGTCAATGGGAAAGCATAGAAGAGTAAACTATAATTAAATACTCTAGAATACACTTTCTCTTGGGTTGTCATCATAGTGAAAGATTTTAGAGTATACTGTTTTTCTGGGGACTGTTTGTTAGAGAACTCGTAAATCTAAGTGAAAGGAAAGTTGCAATTCACCATGATGCCTCAAGAATACTTGAAAAAAGGATGGTTACATGTAAAATGACAGAACAATTTTATATGCTGCCTAAGGGGTATGAAATTTTGCTATTTTATTTTTTAAATATTTAAATTTTCCATCAGTCTTTATAATATTCAGCACTTCAGAAGGCTAGAATTTTCTCTCTGCATAAATGTCCTATATATTCTCTCATGAAGTCTATTCTAAAAGTGACATACAGATAGATAATGCCTTTATATCGGTGCTTAGACAGACAATAAGAATACTTGGGGCAGTTTTGGTGGTGGTGAGACTGTATTATATAATGTTAGGAACTAAATATATGCAAAATAATGGAGAGAGGAGAAATGGCAATGTTGTCTTTGCATTTCATTAGCATCATCTTAAAGCCATAGCTTAGTATTCCATGTGTTTAAGTGATTCCAGGCTGGAATTTCAGTTACACTTAGAAACATGGTGACTTTGAGGAATTTCCTTAACCAAGTGGAGCCTCAATTTTTCCACACATAAAATGTCATAGCAGTATCTACTTAACATAATTATTTTGAAAATTAAAACGATTAATAATTATATTATAGTTAATACAGTGTTCTACATGACCCACAGTAGGCAGTCATTAAGGGTGCTATTGCTGGGGCTGGGCCAGTGGTGTAGGGTTAAGTTCATGTGTTCTGCTTCAGGAGCCCATGGTTAACATACTTGGATTCTGGGTGCAGACCTATACACTGCTCATCAAGCCATGCTGTGGAGTCATCCCACATACAAAATAAAGGAAGGCTTGTACAGATGTTAGCTCAGGGCTAATCTTCCTTACCAAAAAAAAAAGAGTGTTACTGCTATTATTAAAAACAGAATTTGTATTTGGTCTCCTGGGACAAATTAACATCCATCTTTTCTTTGATTAATGGGCAGGAGGAGATCAAAGTGAGAAGGAGAGACCTGCTTTATCACAATAAATAGCTTTTCTACAAAAAGTTTTGTGTAGTTAGTTGTTTAGACCAAGGGAGTAATTTCCCCATGGAAACAATGCTATAAATGGCAGTTTGGCTCTCAGACAAGCCCTTGGAAATCTGTTTAGGCCATAATGTAGTTGAAGTAATGTGCAATTGCAACAGAAAATAGTAGGAAAATAATACTGTTGAAATACTACCAATTAAACAAAACACAGAAAAAATGGAATAAAAAATAGTTCTTTCTTTTGAATTCATGGGCTGACTGAAAACACTTAACTGACAGATGAAGGAATGAGTGCCCAAGATTTCTGAAGAAATTCTAAGGGTCGCTTTGTGGCATTTTCAGAGGCTTTAGAGGATAATTACACTACTCTAAATCTAGTCCAACTTCATTTTGCTTTCTTTTTTCTTTCTTTCTTTCGTTCTACTTCAAGTACAATAAAGAAATAGTTAAGAGGAAAAGAGAAAATGAACATGGAGAAAATATTCTCCTGATATTGGAAGAGAGCTCAGAATAGGAGAGAGAAGGAAATGCAGGTTATTGAAGAGAGGAATGGAAGTTCATTGAAAAAGAAAAAGGGAGAGATAGAGAAAGAGTGAATGGAGGAAAGAGGTACAAGGAAAGGTGAAAAAGGAAGAAAGAAGAGTGGAATTTGTTGAGGAGTTTTGTAAGCAGTGTGAGACACGGGAAAAACAGAATTAATCCACAGCATAAGAATCTGATTGCAGTGGGAAACAGCCTACTGCAAGTGTGAAATTTCATTAATATGTTAACATTTCTAAAAATTTACAATAATTTTGCATTCTACAAGAAAAAAGGTCAACAACTGGAAATCAGTGACTTTTCTTAGATCCGTCAAAGAACTGAGGTCACAGAGCAAACTGCTGCCCAGAAATCTAGAGTAGAGTAGAGAATCTGAGAAGGATAGCCCAGATCAGCCCACCTGGAGCAGAAACTCTGGAGTCACACACTTGCAGGGTCAATTACATGGTAATTTTGATAAATTGCTGGAGGCAGAATGAGAAATTCTGGAGGACCCAGTTTTGGGGGGCCCTACAGTTTTGGGGATTTACATACAGGAACATTGTTGGGTTCTCAATGCAATGATCCTAGAAAAATACCCTCATGTTTCATGTTCTGGACAGGTTGGGGGCAGGATATAAACATTTAAAAATATATCCAGAGCACTCTATACTTTGTTGTATTTGTTGTATTTGTATTTGTTATATATTTGTATATATGTTGTATTTGTTATAAATTTGTTATATATTACTGTTCTAACAGGGAAAATAATATACCAGAATCTTATTTAACTGAATAAAGGTATATTAGCCAACTTTTCTAGCTTTCCTGTCTCACCTAAAATGAGGGGAAAGAAAGTTAAAAAACACTTCTGATCATCAAAGCTCCATACACTTAGACTTCTTAAGAAACTGAGATTTAATCATAAGATTACAGAACACTTCCTCTCACTCACATGTTACCACATCAACAGGGCTCCAGAATAATAATGGGAGGTTATGACAGAAAGAGCTTCCCTACAGACTATAGTTAAGAAGTTCTTAGAGAAACTCAAAGACAACAAGGGAGGAAAAAAGCCAAATAAATGCAAGAACACTGTAGGACATAGAAGCCTCTGACACCTACAGCTACAGCAAATAATAAACATAGCCAGATTCTATCCAGGTTACCATAAAATGTCACACTAAAGGTCTATTAATCCCATTCCTTGTTATTCAATACATCCTGTCCAACTTTTGACAAGAAATACAAGGCATGCTAAAAGGCAATTAAAAAGCAGTCTGAAAAGACAAAGCAAGCATCAGAACCAGGCTATGATAGCACAGATTCTTGGAAGTCTTACCTAGTGCATTAAGGCAAGAAAAGAAAAACAATTTGTACAATTTGGGAAAGAAGAAATAAAATTCTCTTTGTTCACAAATGGCATGATGGACTATGTACAAAATGCAAAGATTTGACCAACAAACAAACAGACAAACAACTTCTGCAACTAATATGCGATTATATCAAGGTCACAGAATACAAAGTTATTCAGAAGTCAGTTGCTTTCCTTTACACCAGCAATGAATCATTCGAGTTTGAAATTAAAAACACAGTACCATTTACATTAGCTCCTTAAAATGAAACACTGAAGTGTAAATCTAACAAAATATATATAGAATCTATATTCAGAAAAATGAAAAACCCTAATGAAGGAACTCAAAGAAGAATTAAATGAGGAAGTATTTAACGTTCATAGATTGAGAGACTCAACATTGTTAAGATGTCAGTTATTCTAATTTGGTTAATACAATCTGAATCAAATGAAGCTATTTTATAGAGTTTGGCAAGCTAATTTTAAAGTTTACATGAAAATTCAAAGACCCAGAATATTCAACATAACATTGAGGAAGTAAAATATTTAAAGACTGACATTACCTGAATATAAGACTTACTATAAAGCTACATTGATCAAGAAAGAGTAATACTGGTGAAAGAATAGGCACATGGAAATCAACAGAACAGAATAGAGAGTCCACAAATAGACACACACAAATAGACCAAATGAATCCTTGATTAAGAAACAAAGGCAATTGAACAGAGGAAGAACAGTCTTTTCAACAAACAGTGATAGAAGAATTCCATCCATAAGCCAAAAAAGAGAGTCGAAGAGTCTAGAATTAGATGTTATGCTTTTCATAAAAATTAAATGTATCGTAGACCTACACATAAAATGCAAAACTATAAAAACTGTTAGAAGATGACATAGGAAAAAATTTAGGTGATCTTGGATTTGGCAATGAGTTTTTTGATACGAAAATAAGCAAAAATATACAAATAAACAAAAATCATAATCCATGAAAGAAAAAAATGAATAAGTTGGACTTTTTGTTAAAATTAAAAATTTCTTCTCTGCAAAAGACACTGTTAGGAGAATGAAAAGACAACACATAGCCTGGGAGAAAATATTTGCAAAGCACATATCTGACAAATAACCTGTATCTCAAATATTGTTTAAAAACTAGAGCTAAACAAAGAAAACAACAATTCAATTAAAAATTTGGGAAAAAATCTGGACATGTCACCAAAGAAGATTTACAGATGGCAAATAGGCATACGAAAAGATGCTCAATATCATTTTTCTTCAGGAAATTGCAAATTAAAAACAAGATACCACTACACACCTATACGAATGGCTAAAATGTAAAACAGTAAAAATATCAAACGTTGGTTAAGATATGGGGCGATAGCCATGTCAATCATTTCTGGTGAGAATGCAAAATGGTACAGCCTCCTTGGAAGATAGTTTGGCTGTTACTTACTGTAGGGCATTCAGGGAAAAAAGTGTGGCCATGAGAAGCAATAGCACATAAGAAGCTTCGCTTGTAAGGAGGCTGTCATCCAGAAATGATCAGGGCAAGGGAACTACTGGGGAGAGGCCAGTTGGAGAGGGATCTGTGTGTCTAGGTAATGTTTCTCAGCAGCAAGATGGGCCACCTCTAGGTCAGAGAACCTTGAAAGGCATTGGTGGCTTCGGTTCTTACAACCACAATCTATCTCATGAATGGACAACAAACACCAGATCAGTTTTCAGTGCTACAAACTGAATCGCTCCCCCATTCATATGTTTAAGCCCTGAACTCCAGTGTGATAGTATTTGGAAATAGAGCCCTTGCAAGGCAGTAAGGTTAGATGAGGCATGAGGGTGGGGCCCTAATGACAGGATCACTTTCCTTATAGAACAGATACCAGAGAGATTGCTTTCCCTTGTTCTCAGCCATTTGAGGAAAGACCCCACCAAGAATTGAACAGGCCTTGAATAGTCCCACACCTTGACCTTGGACTTCTTAGACCTCGGAACTGTGAGAAAATAAATTTGTTATTTAAGCCACCCAGTCTATGATGTTTTCTATGGCAGTCCAAGCTAAGACATACAAGAGTATGAAAAGCAAGTGAGCTCTAAATGGCTAAACATTAGCTTTTTTAAGCTGAGTTTAGAAATGATGGAGTGGTGAAATAAAGGGACTCATCCAATAGTGAATAAATAAACACTCTAGCAGCCAATATACAGAGGCCATCTTTGGTTTATTCATACAATACAAAGTTAAATGTAGTCTTACTGTATGATTGAGCGATCACACTCCTAGGTATTTACTTAATTATTTTGAAAGTTTATGCCCACACAAAAACCTGCACATGAATGTTTATAGCACTGTTATTCATAATTGCCAAAAAACTGTTAGCATCCACGATGTCCTTCAAGATTTGAATGAATAAACTCTGTTACATACATACAATGCAATATTATTCAGCAATAAAAGAAATGAGCTGGTAAGACATAAAGACACGGGAAACATAAAGTGCATATTGCTAACTAAAAGAACCCAGTCTGAAAAGGCTGCATACTGCATGATTCCAATTATATATCCCAGAGAAGACAAAGCTATAGAGAGATGAAATATTCCTGAGTGCATCCTTACATAAATAAATGGTTGAAAAAGTTCATACATATGTCAAAAGGGATAAATCTCCAGTGCAGAAGAATGAAAAATAGTTTATGTAGATATTCTTCTCTGAATGAAGGGGAGCATGACTCCCTACTCCTTCAGTGTGGGCTGCACCATAGTGACTTCTTCCAAAGAGTAAAGCATGGGAATCAGGGAGGTGAGAGAAAGATAACTTTATATCAGAGAAACTTGACAAACACAGCATCAGCCAGGTGATCAAGGTCAACATCTAAATCAACAGTCTTGATCAACAGACTGATCAAGGTCAACAGTCATAAATCATGTTGATATTATGATGTGATCAAAATGGCAGTTACTTCTATGATGTTCCCTAAAATCCATAACCTGAATGAAATCCTTAGAAAAACGTCAGGCAAATTTCAATAGAGGGATATTCTACGATATATGTCCACTGCTCCTTACAATTGTGAAGATCATCAAAAATGAGGAAGTGTGAGTAACTCTCATAGCCAGAGAAGCCTAAGGAGAAGTGACAATTCAGTATTCTTTGGAATCCTGGAACAGAAAGAGACAGCAGGTAGAAAGTAAGAAAATCTGAATAAACTGTGGACTGTGGTTTGAAAATAACATTTCAATATTGGTTCATTAATTTTAGAAATTCACTATACTAATGTAAGGTGTTAATAGGGTAAAGTGTGTATGTGTATGTAGGGGGACATATGGGAACTCTGTACTATATGCTCAGTTTTTCTGTAAATCTAAAACTGTTCTAGAATTTAAAGTCTATTAGTAAAAAGTAATGTATTTAATAAAATATTTTTTATTAAAATTGATGTTTTATTTTTGTTTTAAATTTCTTGTAACATAGTCTGAAAATCAAAGTCTTAAGAAGAAAAAACTCAAGATTGTGGGGAACTTGTTGACCTAAATATTCCCCCCAGGAGATGTAAGCCTGAGTTTATTGGCTTCCCTTAGGATATGTTGTTGCAGATGTTTTATTTCATTGCCTTGAGAGTGTTTCAAGAATGGGAAATCATTGGTAAAGACTGTGTCATTCCAGAATGGAAGATACATGTCATAATTATGTTTCTAAGTAATAAATAACTGTAACATACTATCTCTATTACAAAAGAGAAGGTAAATCTTTAGAAAACTTCACTTTGGTAACTTTATTATCAGATGTGGAAATAACAGAAAAGTACAGGACACGTGATTCTTATTATCAGAAACATATACAGATATTAAAATACAAAATTTCATTTGCCACTACACACATGCACACACTCCCCTTAGTACAGAATGTAAAACTGATTTAATAAGGAAACATGAATGTCTATAAGCAGTGCTCAGGGAGGAAAAGCTAGAGAAGTTAAGTTCTGGAAGTTATATACCATCCAACCATTCACCAATTCCTGCATTGCACAAATATTTATTAAGTTGATACCATATACCAAACTCTTATCTAGACGCTGGAGCTGTAGTGCTGAATATGACAGAGAAGGACTCTGCTTCATGGGTTTAGTGATTCCAGAGGGATACAACAGGTAAAAACAACTAGATAAATGAGTATACAGTAAATGAAATAATTCACGTAATGAAAATGCCATAAGGAAAATGAAGCAGGGTAATTATACAGACAGTAATCAGACTAAGGTGTTTTAGATAAGGTGGTCAGGAAGAAATATCTAAAAAAATGATATTTAAGAATAAGTATACATGATCAGAAGAAGTTAATCATGTGAAGATTTTGATGAAGAACATCTCAGGTAAAAGAAAGAGAAACATGTACAATTTGTAAAAATAGGAACTAGCCTTGCTGGTTCCAGGAATGATAAGACTGATGTGATTAGAACATTGGGAATTACATGTTAGAGGAGAGTCTGAGTTGCCAAGCTTGGTGAGGTAGCCGATCTTGGACCATGTGGGGCTTTGCACACCATGGGAAAGTCTCTGGATTGTATTGTTAGTGAGAGAGGAAGCAATCAGGATCAATGGCAAATAAATGAGATGATTTGACTTAAATATTTAAAGGAATAAGTTGACTGCCGAATGGATTATAGAGTGTAGTGAAACAAGAGTGGAGACAGGTGACCAAATGTACATTGTTAAAGTATTCAACTTGGTAGCTGAGAGTACTTGAAAGAGTGTAATAGAATTGGAATGAGTAAGAAGTGATTAAAATTCTGGATATAATTCTTGAAGGAGATTCAAAGTAATTTGCTCAAGAATCAGGTATGGCAGTGCAAGAACGATTACTCTGATTTGTTTTGACCTGAGCTGCTAGGTAAACAGACTTGGCACCTACTGAGCTGGGGAAGACCACAGAAAAAGGATGCTTTTGTAGGGGCAGTTATCAAGTGTTATGTTTTGAACATTTGCTACTTTAGATATCTATTAGACATGATGAAGAGGTCAAATAGATAATTGATGTTTGAGTTTTGAGCACAGGGGAGAGATTATACCAGAAGATATAAACATGAGGATACTATCAGACAATAGATTGCATTTAAAGCCACAGAAATAACCTACCATAAGATTACAGAAGGATGAAAGAAAAAGGCTTAGCTCTAGACAGTAGGTTCTCTAAAATTTAGATACTGATAAGAAGAGTTACCATAGACGAAGAAAAAATTGCCCCTGAGATAGAAGGAATTTTTTAAAAAGTAAATTGTTATGTAAGGTCTGATTAAGGAGGAAGGGGTCAAATGGTAAGCAAGTTGAGTTCACAGAACTATTAGTCTTGTCAAGATAACCTTCATTAGAGTAAAAGGGAGAATAACAGTAATAATGTTTTTTGAAGACTTTATAACCTAGGTACCATTCTAAGTACTCTACTTGTGTTATATCATTTAATCCTCACAAAAGCAATTATTTTCTTGGTATTACAGATGAGGAAACTGAGACATGGGAGGATTAAGTTAAATTTATTTCAAGATTGCACAATTAGCAAGTGGGATAGCTAAGGTAAAAATCTCGAGAAGTCTGATTTTCATGTCCATGCTCTTAACCGCCACAGGAAATTGAATGAGGAAGGCTTGGACGCACACACTTAGAGGGAGGGAATTAGACAAGTCTGCCAGTTCTACTTTCTGTTGTTCAACCTATTAGTGGAAATCTTGGTTAATCAATATGATAAAAAAAATAATTAAGAAACATGAAGATTGAAAAGCAAAACCAGTTTCCATTATCTATATACGAAATTATCAATTAAGTAAAAACACAGAATCAGCAATTAGAACTAAAAAAAGAGTTTGACAAGTTGCCCTTGATGTAAGATACAGGTACAAAATAATAGCATTTCTTCTCTGTGGAGTTAGAATTTAGATGACACTTGCCTAAGTGTCTTTATATTTTATATATCTATATTTTATATCTATATTATATATATGACTTTATATTTTTCCTCTAAATTTAATTCTGATTAAAAAAAATAATGAGCAATTATGAGCCGGGAGGAACTCTGATGGCCTCAAGTAACAAGGAGATGCAAAAGGTACAGTGATTGCCACAAGGAACTCAACATTTAGGAGAGTAGAAAAACTATTAATAAATAATAATAATAATAAATTAATAAATAACCACAGCAAAGTGTTACACACCGGAATGGATACATGAACAAATTGTCAAGTGAAAAGGGACAAAGGAGTATTGAATTCTCTCAGGTTATGGTAAGGCACTTGTAAATTCCTGAAGTCTTTATTGAGGACATCGAAGCAGATCATTGAAGGATGAGAAGCGTATTTCATAAACTGATGACAGGGAGGGCATTCACCAGGGCCAGGAAGGTGAAGACAAAGAGTCACTCAAGTGTGTGACATTGTTGACTCACGGAGTTTAAGGGAGGAGCACCAGGCTCTCGTGGAGAAGACAGGAATTGGAGAATGAGAAAGATGGGCAGTGTAGACACAGCACCCAAGAAGCGGATGGTGTATAGGACGTATTAGCAATTCGTTTGGGGTTTTTTCTTTAATATTTTAAAATGTAATTTTATTTACATTTTAGAATTGGTAACGTATTCACATGACACAGAAAGTATTAGGGGTATACAATAAAAAGCTCTTCCCTGTCTGTATACCCAACTATGCTGTTTCCTTTTCCAGAGGCGTGGAATACAAAGAGCTTTTGTGTACCTTTTGGGAGATAATTCCTGCATGTAAAAACAATTCACATTTACTTTTTCCTCCTGTTTGTACATAAAAGATAGCATACAACTATATGCACCATAGCTTGCTTTTTCTGAGTAGCTTAGATCATGGAGCTCATTCCATATCACACAAAGAGCGTCTTTATAGCTGTCGTATCACAATAGAGGGACGTATCCTCATGTACACTCGCTACCGATAAACTCTTTTCATATTGCAAACCATGTTGTCATGAAAGACATGTTTCATCATCATTTCTTACGTGAGTGAGTAGGTCTGACATAAATTTCCAGAAGAACTGTTGGATTGCATTGTTAATTCCGTGAAATAATGCCAAATTGCCACTTTATACTCAGCTAGCAATGTATAGAACCAAATTGTCTAATCTAACCCTTAGATCATTGCTAATATGAAAATTTAGAAATTATATTTCAATGTTGCTTTAATTTGCATTACTGATTTTGTGAATAAGATTGAACATCTTTTCATATGTTTATTGGTCATTTGTATTTTCTTTTATATTGACAGTCTGTTGGTCATTTTATTGATTTACCAAAGCGCTCAATATATGAGAAAAATCAGTGCCTGCCTATGGTATGAGTAGGAAATACTTCTCTCAGTTTGTCAATTGTCTTTTGACTTTTTGTTTATTGTCTTGCAGAACTTTATTTTTATGTAGTCAAGTTTATTAATATTTTGTTTTATGGCTTCTGAGTTTGGAGCCATATATAGAAATAACCTGCCCACCTCAAACATTTTTTTTTTGTTCTTGACGTTATGATAGTTTACAACATTGTGAAATTCCAGTTGTAGATTATTTGTCATTCATCATATAAGTGCATCCCTTCACCCTTTGTGCCTACTCCCCACCTCCCCTTCCCCCAGTACCCATTAAACTGTTCTCTTTGTCCATGTGTTTGTTTATATTCCGCATATGAGTGAAATCATATGGTGTTTGTCTTTCTCAGTCTGGCTTACTTTGCTTAATATAATACCCTCAAGGTCCATGTTGTGAATGGGATGATTTGTCTTTTTTATGGCTGAGTAGTATTCCATTGTGTGTGTGTGTGTGTGTATGTATATATATATACATATAAGCCATCCATGTTCATGGAATCTCTTTCCATTTCTTTATGTCATCATCAATTTCTTTCAGTAATGTCTTATAGTTTTCATTGTGTAAGTCCTTCACCTCCTTGGTTAAATTTATTACAAGATATTTTTTTCTTGTTGTTGCTATTGTAAATGGGATTGTGTTCTTGAGTTCTCTTTCTGTTAATTCATTATTAGAGTATAGAAATGCAACTGACTTTTATAAGCTGATTTTGTACCCTGCAATTTTGCTGTAATTGATTGTTTCTAAGAGTTTTCTGATGGCTTCCTTAGGGTTTTCTATACATAAAGTCATGATGTCTGCAAACAGCAAGAGTTCACTTCTTCATTGCCTATTTAGATTCGTTGTATTTCTTTTTCCTGCCTAATTTCTATGGCCAAAACCTCCCGTACTATGTGGAATAAGAGTGGTGAGAGTGGACACCCTTGTCTTGTTCCTGTGCTCAGAGGGATGGTTTTCAGTTTTTCTCCTTTGAGTATGATGTTGGTTGTGGGTTTATCATATGTGGCCTTTATTATCTTGAGGTATTTTCCTTGTATACCCATTTTGTTGAGTTTTTTTTTTATCATAAATGAATGTTGGTTGGATCTTGTCAAATGCTTTCTCTGCATCTATTGAGATGATCAAGTGGTTTTGCTCTTCATTTTGTTCATGTCGTGTATCACATTGATTGATTTGTGGATGCTGAACCATCCCTGTGTCCCTGATATAAATCCCAGTTGATCATGGTGTATGATCTTTTCAATGTATTCCTGTATTCAGTTTACCAATATTCTGTTGAGAATTTTTGGATCTATATTCATCAGAGATGTTGGCCTGTAACTTTCCTTCTTTGTGCTGTCATTGTCTGGCTTTGGTGCCAGGGTGATATTGGCCTTGAAGAATGTTTTTGAAAGTATTCCATCTTCCTCAATTTTTTGGAATAGTTTGAGAAAGATAGGTAATAAAACTTCTTTGAATGTTTGGTAGAATTCTCCTGAGAAGTCATCTGATCCTAGACTTTTATTTTGGGGGAGGTTTCTGATTAGTGTTTCAATCTCTTTACTTGTGGTTGGTCTATCCAGATTCTCTGTTTCTCCTTGATTCAGTTTTGGGAGGTTGTAAGAGTCTAAGAATTTATCCATTTCTTTTAGATTGTCCAGTTTTTTGGCATATAGGTTTTCATAGTATTTTCTTATAATCTTTTGTATTTCTGTGGGATCCATTGTAATTTGTCCTCTTTCATTTCTAATGTTATTTTATTCTTCTTTCTTTTTTCTTAGTGAGTCTGGCTAAGTGTTTGTCAATTTTGTTTATCTTCTCAAAGAACCAGCTCTTTATTTCATCAATCCTTTCTACAGTCTTTTTTGTTTCAATTTCATTTATTTCTCCTCTAATTTATATTACTTCCCTCCTTCTACTGACTTTGGGCTTTGTTTGTTCTTTTTTTTTATAATTTTGTTAGATGTAGTTTGAGATTGCTTACTTTGGATTTTTCTTGTTTCTTAAGGTGAACTTGTATTGCAATGAATTTCCTCTTAGGACCACTTTTGCTGTATCCTATATGAAGTGGTATGGTGTTTTTTTCATTTTCATTTGTCTCCAGATATTTTGTGCTTTCTCCTTTAATTTCTTCATTTTTCCATTGGTTGTTCAGTAGCATGTTGTTTAGTCTCCAAATCCTTGTTCCTTTCTCAGGTTTTCTTATAGTTGATTTCTAGTTTCATAGCATTGTGGTTAGAAAAGATGGTTGATATTATTCCAATCTTCTTAAATTTGCTGAGGCTTGCCTTGTTTCCCATCATATGGTCTATCCTTGAGAATGTTCCATGTGCACTTGAGAATGTGTAATCTACTGCTTTTGGATGGAGTTCTCTGTATATATCTATTAAGTCAATCTAGTCTAGTTTTTAATTTAATTCCACAATTTCCTTCTTGACTTTCTGTCTGGATGATCTATCCACTGGTATAAGTTGGGTGTTGAAGTCCCCAACTATTATTGTGTTGTTGTTAATATCTCCTTTTAGGTTTGTCAAAAGTTTCTTCATGTACTTTGATGCTCCTGTGTTGGATGCATAAATATTTATGTGTTATGTATTCTTGCTGAAGTATTACTTTTATCATTATATACTGCTTCTCTTTGTCTCTCTTAACCCATTTTATCTTGAAGTGTGTTTGTCTGATATATGTATGGCAACACCTTCTTTGTTTTGTCCACCATTAGCTTGGAGTATCATCTTCCATCCCTTCACTCTGAGCCTGTGTTTGTCTTTGGAGCTAAGATGTGTTTCCTGGAGGCAGCATAATGTTGGGTCTTTTTTTTTCAATCCATGGTATCTTTTGATTGTAGAATTAAATCCATTTACATTTAGAACGATTATTGATATATGAGGGCTTAATGCTTCCATTTTATTGCTCATTTTCTGTTTCTTCTGCATATCCTTTGTTTCCCATCCTGTGTATTTCAGACCAGCAATTCGGTTAGGTAGTTTTCTATGCTGATTTTCTTAGTTTTCTCCTTATTTATCATTTGTATATCTGTTCTAACTATTTGTTTATTGGTTTCTATGAGATTTGTATTAAAAATCTTGTAGATAAGATAGTCCTCTTTCTAACAGCTTCTTATTTCTTTAGACTAAGTCGATTCTATCCTTTTCCTCTTCCCCTTCTAAGTTGTTATTGTCATACCTTATTCTATCTTGCATTGTGAGTTTGCAGTTAAAATGACAAAATTATTTTTATTTTTGGTCTTTTCCTTCTCATTATCTTTAACGTTATAATTGTTTGCTAACCTGTTCTGATAGAGAGCTGCAATTTTCTGATTTTATTTATCTATTTATATCCTTGCTCAGGGTTTTGTAAGCCTTTTCTTTTTTTTTTTCAAGTATGGGGGCCTTCCTGAGTATTTCTTGTGTGTGTGGGGGGGGGGAGGGGGCTTGCTTGTGGTGATGAACTCCCTTAGCTTTTGTTTACCTGGGAAAGTTTTTATATCTCCATTGTATCTGAAGGATATTTTCACTGGATAAAGTATTCTTGGCTGAAAGTTTTTGTCTTTCAGTATTTTGAAGGTTTCTGCTGAGAAATCCACGGAAAGCCTGATAGGGGTTCCTTTGTAGATTATTTTCTTCTACCTTGCTGCCCTTAATATATTTTATTTTTGTCATTGATTTTTGCCAGCTTTACTACTACATGGCTTGGAGAAGATCTTTTTACATTCATATAGTTTGGAGATCTATTGGCTTCTGTCACATGGATTTCCAGCTTCTTCCCCAGGTTTGGGAAGTTCTCAGCTATTATTTCTTTGAACAAGTTTTCTGCTCCATTCTCCTTCTCTTGTCCCTCTTGAACACCTATAATCCTTTTGTTGCATTTCCTAAATGAGTAGGGTATTTCTCCATTTCTGTTCAGTCTTAATTCTTCCTCCTCCTCCATCTGAAGCATTTCTGTATTTCTGTCCCCAAGACTGTTGATTCATTCCTCCATAAGATCAGGTGTATTGTTCAGGAAGTCCATATTTTTCTTTATCTCAGTCATTGTGTTTTTCATCTCCAGTATTTCTGATTGATTTTTCTTTATAGCTTCAATATCTTTTGTGTAGAATTCCCTCTGTTCATTAAATTTGTCCCTGATTTCATTGAACTGTATATCTGTATTTTCTTTTAACTAATTGAGGGTTTTTATGATAGCTATTTTGAATTTTCTGTCATTTAAATTATAAATTTCTGTGCCTTCAGGATTGATTTCTGGGTACTTGTCATTTTCCTTCCTGTCTGGAGATTTAGTATACTTTTTCTTACTGCTTGATAGTATGGATTTGTTCTTTCGCATAGAGGTAGTATTTGGTTGCAGCCTCCACCTGCCACCACTGAGGGGAGTGGCCAGGAGCTGTGTAACCTGAGCCCACTAGGATCCCCACCAGCTGTGTCTGTCTGAGCATGAGCCACTCCTTGTGATCACAGGGGCCCTGTGGGTTCTCTCACTGAATGAGAAAGCAATCGTGTTGGGGTTCTGGGCTGCTTTGGCCTCCTCCCACAGTCCCTCCCAGGTGCACTCCTCCTTTTGAGACTGCAGCATTACTATGGGCATTTGCAGCAGCCAGGAGCTCATTTGCCTGGACTTGTAACTCCATTGCCTCCTGATGGACTTGGTGGGTAAGGCCTCCCCACTGGGTCTGAGGCAGAGCTGCTCCCTGGGACGATGGTGGGACAGTGGACTCTCCCACTGGATGAGAGGGTGATCACACAGGGACTCAGGGCTGTTGCTGCCTGCTCCAACAGTCCCACCGAGTCACACTCCTCCCTTCAGGGCTGCAGTGGTACTCTGGGCATTTGCAGCAGCCAGGACCTTGTTCGCCCAGCCCACAGATATGCTGCTGTCTGCTCATAGGTCTGCTCCCAGGTCACACTAGCTCTTGTGCTTGGTGGGCAGGGGCCCCCCACTGAGTCCAAGCCAGAGCCACTCCCTGGAACTGTGGTGGGACTAGTAGTTCATTTTTTATACCATAGAAAATATGAATTAGAGTTTTATGCTTTTGAAAGAAATTTTTTACATATGTAAGAATGGAGGAGAGTGGAAAGTGCTAATGTAGGGAAACCAAGTAGGTCAAAGGAAGTAAAATAAAATCTATTTTATTTTCAAAACCCTCTCAAGTGTCTTTCCCCTTCAGAAAATCCCTATATTCTTCATTCTTCTGAGAAAAATATTTCTGTCCTCTGAAGACTGATCACTCCTGTGAAACTCTTTCCAGCTATAAACAACTACCCCACTGATGTAAGGCTACTTTACCACTGTTCTATACAGTTTGCAATTTATTGCTCGCTATTTTACTAATATACATTGTATCTTTTCAATTTAGCTCTAACTCATTGAAGGCAAGGCTATTTCTGTCTTTCCACTACTGTCTGTTACATTTAAAGGACATAATTGAGACAAACATGTGATTGTTAATGAATTCTAAATTTAAACCTCCAGTCTGGACTTCTCCCCTAAACTACAGACTGATGTATTTAACTGCTTACTGGACATCTCCACTTGATGTTTAATGAGCATGTAGACCTTAATACGCAGAGATTGAGTGTTTGATATTCCTTCCCAACTTGATCTCCCAGTACTGTTTGCCATCTCACTAAATCACAACTCTCTTCTTCCAATTGCTCAGACCATAAGATTTATAGCTTTGGTGACTCTGCTTGTTCTGACTTTCAACATGCAATCTCTTAACAAATTCTAATAGCTTTACCATCAACATTTATCCAGAATCTGTTTACTCTTCCCTGCCTCTACCACTATCTTCATTGCTACATCTCCAGTCCAAGCTACATCACTTGCACCTTGATTTTTGTGCTAGTCTCCTACGTGCTTTTCCTGCTTCACCTTTGCATACATTCAGTACTTTCTCAACAACAGTTAGAAGAATACTCTTAAAATGCAAGGTGGATACTATTGCTTCTCTGTTGATTTAGTGTCTTTTCGTCTAAATCAGAATAGAAGTCAGTCTGTATAACGATTTGCAAAGTCTTACATGCGCTGGACCCTGCTATTCTTCTGTGCTAATTTCTGGCTCTCTTTTCTGCTCATTTTGCTTTAGCCATTTGGGCTCTTTACTGTCTCTAGCTCATACTAGACAGCATCCTAGAACACAGTGAGCCTTTGCTCTTCCCTCTGACTGGAATGTTCTACCACAGATACAGCATGGCTTGCTGATTCACCAGCTTCATTTCTTCACTCACATGTCACCTTCTTACTAAATCATTTCTGGCAAATCCTGCATAAAACTGCAATTCTCATACCTCTTAAAGTGTCCATTCCTTAGCTTTATCATTTTCCAAAATAGTTTATATTCACCTATTCATCTTTTTACCATCATTAAAAAAAAATGCTGTTGGAGTTACAACGTCTCCACTGTTCCTAGAAGATTCCCTGGCATAGAATCAAAACTCAAAAATTATTTGTGGAGTAGAAGAATAAACATATCATAGAATATAATTTGTTGAGTTAATTTAAAACAGAGTAAATCTGATGTCCTGACATTTCTTCTTTCAATTATTCTGATCTATTAAATTATGGCACTAGCTTAGTCACTGTAATAAAATACTTTCATGTTAATTATGGAAATTGAATATTTGTTTGAAGAGAGACTTCTGTTATAAAAAACAAGTTTCTACTCGAATTTAAGTAGCTCCAGGTTTCCAAATGATGAGATGTGTCTCTTTTTTGTTGTTTTCTGAATGAGAATACTTTACTGAAATAGATCCCAGCAGGAGGATGGATTAGCATGGTTAAAAGAAAAAAGGAGAAGCTACAAGAGAGACATTCACTTATTTCTATTTTATTGTTGACTCCAACATAGCAGAATCATTTTTTCTCATTTCCCTTCCTTTCTAGCTTACTTAATTTGCTGATTCTCTGCATTTACTGATGCCTTCTTGCCAATCTGACAAGCTGATCCCCCTGCCTCGAAACCTTGACTCCTCACAAGCTATTTTTTCCTTCCCTGCCGCCACCTGTTTTTTTTTCCTTATTCATACTTCTCCATCAGGTTTCACAATGCCTAATATGCTCTTTGTCACAATTTTGTTTCCTATCCAGTCCACACTACACATTACTGAAATATTTTTTATGAAATTGTCATCTAATTAGGTTACGGATCTTTAGGAAAGGTCTTTCTCTCTTGTATATAAAAAATATTCAGCATGCTTATTTTTAAAGAGTCAGCTCATATATTATTCTTTATGTTTTCCATACCCACCTAACCATAATTTCCAACCCTGAGACATTTCCCTACCTGTCTTTCCGTTGTAGTTTCTTAATCCCTCAATTCCAACATCTCTTTTATTGTATCACAAGTATTTATTTTTGTTTCTGTCATCCAAGATACGTAGGGAAATCTTTGAAAGAACAATTTGAGTCATTTTCACTTTTGCATTATGTTTTCAACACAAAGAAAGATCAGAAGGAATGAGGGAAGGAAGGAAGGAAAGGAGGAAGGGAAGGAAAGAAAGAAGGAAGGAAGAAAAAGAGAAGGAAGGAAGGAGAAAGATAGAAATCAGCATGGATGGTTATTGAATCTCCAAAGACTATTTGAAAAAGAACTCTAATATTTTATAGTTTTGCTTGTTACCCATGTTACTCTAATTCAACTTCTCTAGTCACTTGCTTTTGTAATCTTGCTAAAGTCTTTAGATGTCTGCTCATTTTCTCAAATTTAAGCTGTCAAAATTTCACTTTAGTTTATCTTGTTATAAAATAAAACAATCCTTACAGGTTTTTTAACTATCACATTAACCTGGTCTCAAGGTAGTAAAATTAGAAAGAGTATGACGGTAGTTTTTCCTGGGAGTCTCTTCCCATATTGTTTGTTGAAGGCAGAGAGGAGCAAAATACAGACGAATATTCTCATCTGGAAAGCATATACTCAAAAACGATACCCTGTACAAAAAGTTGATGTCATTTTTCCTTCAGTGATGCACAAGCATCGTGGTGGAAATAATACAACAGCAAGAAACTTTAGAACACAACTTGCAATATCTATCAGAATTACCAAGGTGTTTCTTATTATTCCCAGAAGTCTCACATATGAGATATATCCTATTGATTTACCTGAACATTTGTAACATGATGTAAATGCAATAATAGGTGTACACTGATAACATTGCAGCATTTTTGTAATAGTAACGTATTAGAATTAATCCCAGTGCCCATGAATGGAGGAGGGGAAAGTTAAATTAACTATGATTTTATCTTCACAATAAAGTAAAATGCACCTTTAAGGAATAAAAAACAAATTTTCCATGTTCAGAGGTGGAAAGATATTCAGGATATATTGTTTATGTTGTATACAAGAATTTATTTGATTAATAAAGGAGAAAATAGTAATGTATTCAAATTTTCTTAATTTACAATATAATACATTTGTAATATAAAATATTTGTCCATAAATATATTCTGTAGGGATACAAAATAAACTAACATGATTACTTTGAAAAGAAAAAAATCAACCTTATGATGAGAGATGAATAGAAAGTATATGAATGCAGCTTATTCATCACTTTGAACCAAATCAAAATCCTCTACATTAATATATTTTAGATTTGTAGAAGTGAATAGAAATTGTTTTTCTCTTAAAAGCATACTTTATTAAATTTCACAGTCTATGATATAAAATCAAGTGGAGACATTGCATGACTATCTTAGCAAATGTAGAGTACTTAATTGTCCTTTTCCCAGAATATTTAGATGGAAGCTAGACTGTTTTTCCTCAACTTTTTTAAAATAAAATTTCAATTATTTAATTTTTTTAATTGCAGTAACATTGGGATTATAACATATAGCTTTCGGATGTACACCATAATATAATTAGAATTCTGTGTAGATTACATTGTGTTCACAACCCAAAAACTAATTATAGTCCATCACCTCACATGTGAGCCTAATCACCCCTTTTGCCCTCCCCCTCTCCCCCTTCCTCTACGGTAACCACCAGTCCAATCTCCAATGCTATGTGTTTGTTTCCCTTTGTTTTTATCTTCTACTTATGAGTGAGATCATACGGTATTTGACTTTCTCCCTCTGACTTATTTCACTCAGCATAATACCCTCAGCTAATATTCGACAAGGGAGTCAAGAGCATATGATGGAGAAAGCAGAGTCTCTTCAATAAATGGTGTTGGGAAAACTGGACAGCCATATGCAAAAGAATGAAAGTAGAACATTCTCTTACACCACACACAAAAATCAACTCAAAATGGATTAAAGACTTGAATGTAAGACCCAAAACCATGAAACTTCTAGAAGAAAACATAGGCAGTACACTCTTTGACATCAGTCTTAGCAGCATATTTTCAAGTACCATGTCTGACTGGGCAAGGGAAACAAAAGAAAAAATGAACAAATGGAACTACATCAAACTAAAAAGCTTCTGCACGGCAAAGGAAACCATCAACAAAATGAAAAGACAACCTAACAATTGGGAGAAGATATTTGCAAACCATATATCAGATAATATCCAAAATATACAAAGAACTCATACAGCTCAACAACACAAAATCCAACAATCCAATTAAAAAGTGGGCAAAGAATCTGAACAGAGATTTTTCCAAAGAAGATATACGGATGGCCAACAGGCATATGAAAAGATGCTCAACATCAGTAGCTATCAGGGAAATGCAAATCAAAACTACAATGAGGTATCACCTCACTCCAGTCAGAACGGCTATAATTTCCTCAGCTTTGATTTATTCAAATAATGACATCAACCTTCTACATTAAACCTCTGATAGGAACTTGGCTTTGAGAAAAAGATGCTATATACAATCAAGTTTAAAGACAATCTAATTTCAAACCATATATCTAAGTATTCTGTAATTTTACATCCCTTTTAATATGCCTAAACACTTCACATTTACAACAAAAACAAAAAATCCATTGTCACCTCTCATTGTTTCTCCACTTTGGCTGCATTCTAGCTCTTCCCATCCTCAGCAGAGAGCCAGGCTCCATGAGAAGCCCTGACCCATGTCCAGCTGCAGATGGGTATGCAACCAGCCAGACTGCTGACTCTTTCTCTGAGAAATTGGAAAGGCTCACATAGGCTGCTGGGAAGCCTTAAGTGAGAGGAGGTGAGTGAACAGATTGTCCTTTAGAACTGGCCAAATTTCAGTTTCCATATGGAAGAAGAGATTTCAGGAAGGTTTTCATTTCGTTTTTTTTGCCTCCCTTTTACTCTTTAATGCTTTGTTCTTCAACCAAAAGTGTCCCAGCGCCCATTCTGGGTTTGGTGGGTCTCATTTCTATTCTACTTCAGATATATAGCCTTAATAGTACAATGCCACCTGGTTATGCTTTTAATCTGTATTGGGTAGCCATCCACCTCCAGCATGGTAACAGGAGGATATTCTCTTGATAATTCCCAGGGATGGCCTGGTGGGACTCTCTTTATAGAGAAGGATGGTGTCCAGCACCCACTATTCCTGTCTCAGCAAAGGACAGGCCAGTCTGTTTCCTGGAGACAAGAACTTGCTTTAATTTTTTCATCTGCCTTTTTCATTAAATTCTCTGGTGTTCAGAAAAAGCAGAAGGAATAATTTCAGCTTGCTTATGCTTGAGGAACATTGTGAAATGAAGGAAGCACTGTACTGGGAGTCGGAATATTTGACTATGTTCTTCCATCTGTCTCTCCCTGGCTGGGTGGTCATCCTCTCACTCTGGGCCTCAGTTGCCTCCCTGGTAAAGGGGAATGATAATAATATCTACCTGCCTAAAGTAGAGCCTGCATTAATTAATATTAGAGATTCTTCACAAATCTAGGTTTCAGTAATAGTAAAGATAAACAGGCTCATCTGAAATTTACCAGTTCCTGAAAGAGGCCCCTATGCCAATGACAGGTTGAGCAAAAAAGTTCCAGATATAAGGCCTGCCACCCAGAGTGGTGGTAAGAGTGCTATTTATGGAATGTTTACCCCCTATCCAGCACCATGAAGGTGCTGAATTAAAATGCTGAGGAAAACCTGCAGTGCTCCTACCCTCACTGAGGCCACTGAGGACATGAAGGTGATGTACTGGGTGTCATGACTGATTAGAACACCATGTGTTGTGCTGGCCTCTTTCTACCTGAGCGTTCTCATCTGTAACAATTACTTGTTTTCTCCATCAGCTGTGTCAGAATAAATGAAAGTGCTTGTGAGACTTTCCTGCCTCCTCAGAACTGGCATCAAGAGCTGTAGCTAATGACATGGAGGCATGGAGAACTCTATTTGCATTCCAAGTTCAGAGACCCTCCAGTTGCTTTTTCCAAGCTGAAAGGCACCCAGGAGAAAAAGAGCATGCAAATTTGAGCATCTCTCACAAAAAGGGGCTCAGGTTCTAGGAGGACACTGTATACCCGGCAAGAGCAATTCTTCCTTATTTTTCTAAAATCTCCCCAACAATTCCGTTCCTTGGGGAGACCATAGATGCTGGGCTGCATTTTCTACACTAGACAGCAGTGGGAAGAACTCTGTGATGCTAAGCCAGGCACGTTTCTGTGCCGTTGGTCTCCCACCTCACCTGAGACATATTGCAGATATTTTCAGATTCCCCAAACCTTCCTCAATGTACTAGCCCCACACTTGCTACTCGGATTCAGTACCAAGCCTGAGGAGGAAAGGGCCGGGAAGCTCCTGGTTCTTCTGATCTCCTGCCAATCTCTCCCAGCCACTTAAGCAATTTTTAGACAAGTGAAAATAACTGGTCTAAGTGGTCCCTGCTCTCCCTCACTGGCATTCCCTCCCAGAAACAAAATGCCTTCTTCCTCTGCAGTACATAACTACCCCTTTTGTTCTTTCTTTCTTCTTTTATTTTGAGGAAGATTAGCCCTGATCTAACATCTGCTGCCAATCCTCCTCTTTTTGCTGAGGAAGACTGGCCCTGAGCTAACATCCATGCCCATCTTCCTCTACTTTATATGTGGGATGCATGCCAGAGCATGGCTTGACAAGCAGTGTGTAGGTCCACATCTGGGATCTGAACCCGTGAACCCTTGGTCACCAAAGCTTAATGAAAGAACTTAACCGCTGCACCACCAGGCCAGCCCAATCCCTTTTGAATACAACATAATGACTGTCATTATGGTAGGCAAAATTCCGAAGATTCTCCCAACTCCTTGATTCCCATTCCCTGGTTATTCAATCAAACAGTAATCTAGATGCTGCTGTGAAAGGACAATGCTGGCAGAAGTTAGGTTGCTAATCAGCTGACCTTAAAATAGAAAGATTATTCTGGTTTATCAAGAAAGGTCCAGTGTAATCACAAAAGTTCTTAAAAGCAGAGGAGGAAGGCACGAGAGTGAGTCAGAGAGATGTGGCTGAAGGGAAAGGAGGAGAGGTTTGAAGCCGGAGTCGGACTAGACTCGCTGTTGCTGAAAAGAGGCCACAAGGAAAGATGGAAAGCACAGGGCGGAGCATGGCTGCCTGGGAGCAGAGTCCCCTTGCTGACAGCCAGCAGAGACATGGGTTCTCAGCCTCACAACTCTGTGGAGCTGAATTCTGCCTGATTAAGTCTGGAAGAGGATTGTATCCAGAGCCTCGAGGAAAGAGCGCAGGCTCGCAACTTCGTGGTTTTGGTCCTGCGAGATCCATGAGAGTTCTGACCTATGGAAACTGTGAGATGATAAATTTGTGTTGTTTTCAGCTACTAAGTTAGTGGTGATTTGTTGGGGCAACAATAGAAAACAAATATAGTCCTATCCTCCTGCTGTGAGGTGTATTTGTGTTCCTGACTCGGAGGGCAAATTACAGCAGGAAGGTGGGAAGCTGGATCACCAAAAGGAGAAAGTAAATTGGCAGGAATGGGGATATTACTCCTCTTACACTTTTTAACTTTGTATTGATGTGATACTCGATATTAAGAGTACAAAGCTCTTGACAGAACTTACACACAGTGTGCGTGTGTGAGAGGGAGAGATTTGGATTAACAGTTCTTCACACATGAATGTTTATGCTTCATATGAATATGTGAAGAACTGCTAATCGAATGTCTTATATTCAATTCAATATTCTCTCAGTGGAACCTTATTAAAACTCTGCAAATTAAATACCTTTATTATATTTAAAGAAACTGAGGCTTATAAATTTTAAGTGATCTGCCTAATGTCAATGGGATGAAATTCTGACTGTGCAAAATGGAACAAACTCTAGGGGAATAAAATGTGCAAAATTAGTGATTTTGCAAATGCAGCCTGAGGTCACCAGAGCTTGGAGAGAAAGCCAGAAGATAGCTTGGCCAAGTGCAGGAACACCAAGGGGTAGCCTGCATCTCATTGTCAGGACAGGAATACGTGAGTTTTCTACATATTAAGGGATCACCTAGTTTGGTGTGTTAGATGTAAGTTGTTTGATTGTTATTTCAAAGTGAGGTGCCTCCTTAGCAAAGAGCCCAAGTGATACAAAACTGTGACGTAGACCACTCTTGGAAGCACTCAATAAATATTGAGCATAATTATACTACACAGTCACTACTTCAATGGCTCATCTGAGGAGCATTTAAACTTTTAAAAAAAAACTTCTTGAAATAATTTAAATAGGTGGAGTGAAGGGTGGAAACAGGAGGAATGGCTTAAGGTGAATGTCCTGTGTGGGAAGAATGTCCTATAGGAACCTCTGTATAATAACACATCCTTCTCCTAAGGGAGCCAGCATCTGAGCACTTGCCATAGAGAAGTAAATGAAAGCCTGTTAGTATCAGCTGGAGAATTAGTAGCATCCCACACAATGGGGACAACAACGTCTGCCCCACTAACGTGGAGTTGTCATTTTTACCTCTCCTTACTCTGCATCTTCCCAACTAGAGCAGCAAGTACAAGAAGGGGTTGAGGAAAAGAGCAGATCTTGTCTCCACTCAGCCTAAGCTGGTGGAGGGAATTCTGAGGCTAGACTACATTTGGGAATGAAGGGGACTTTGAATCAAACACGTGGTTGAAGGCATTTAAAGTGATCGAAATTCATGGGTTCAAATGAGAAGCAATTATAATAATCAATTACACAGTGAAAAGTGAGATTTCAAAGTTGGTATCAAGTATTAGAAAAAATAGAAATATTTTCTACTTATACTTAAATGATTTCAATTAAATTTGGTCAAATAATTCCTATTACATAGTTTATATCATGAGCTGTGTGTATATATTACGTATTTTTTTTAACTTAGGAGTATCCTATGAGAATTGTCACAAGAAAACTTAAAAATTCGTTGAAATGCTCTTCAAATGAGGCATTAAATTGATGTCTGTGCAGTATAATTATAGTTAATTTATTGAGCATTTACTATGAGTAGGACACTGTTCTAAATTTTTTACATGTGTAATATCATTCAAATTATCAAAACTACCTTAATAACAACCTTGGTAAGATGAGGAAACTGAGGCACAATGAGCTTAACTACCTCGTACATCTCAGAATTATAAAGTACCAGAGCTAGGATTTGAACAGTTGAGGTTGAACACTTGGGCTTTTGTGCCAAGTTTTCTGTTCACAGAAAAAGCATGAAAGGTTCAAATCAGAAATGCAACATTTATTTCAAATTATTGACCAAAATCTAGAAGGAAAAACCAAAGTTAATGAAAGAATCAACCTACTTCCTCAAACGCAGTGCTTATTTTAACAATCCCTTGACTTCATTTCACTGGCTTGACACTTGATAAATAAATTAATATTATTAGTCTTCATGTCTTTTCTTCATCCTGAAAAAAATCCGTTCTCAAAAATGTCTTTGACTTTTGCCTCTCCTTCCTTCTCTCTTCTATCCTTCTAGAATTCCCGCTGGATACATGCTGGAGACTTGCATTTGACCCTCCATGCACTGAGCCCTTTCTTTCAGTCTTTCACATTACCTTGCCTTCTCTGGGATGACAGGGATATAGCAGCTTGATCAAGCACCGACTAGGCGCCAGGCTCTGGACTTAACATTTACACATTTGCATTCACAACAGCACTAAGATGCAAAAACTATTATAATTCCCATTTTGCAGATGAAGAATCTGAGGATCATAGGGAGGTTAACTATCTGATTGAATCAGTTTGACCACAGGGTCTACAGGACTAACTCCTGCATTTACTTCTGGTTGCAGTTCATTCATTTTCCCTTAGTAAGAATAACCCTACTCTTCAGCACTCCTATTGAAAGTTTTAAAAATTTAATTTCAATGATTATATTTTTCAATTCCAAGATTTTCAAATGATTCTCTTTTTTTGGTGAGGAAGATTGGCCCTGAGCTAACATCTGTGCCAATCTTCCTCTATTTTGTGTCTGGGACACAGCCACAGTATGGTTTGACGTGTGTGTGTAGGTCGTCACATGGCCACAGCATGGCTTGATGAGCGGCGTGTAGGTCCACACCCAGGATGCAAACCCGCAAATCCCAGGCTGCCAAAGTGGAGCACACGAACTGAACCACTACACCACCAGGCCAGCCCCAAATGATGCATTTTTAATCTCTGTACATAAAACCCCCTACTTATTTTTTGAGTGCTAATTATACCTCTAAATTCTGGAGATTTATGCTTACTTATCATAAAATATTGTACATATAATTCTTTGACCTCTATTTCCTTAGAGGTGAAGTTTCCTGACTGTTAGATCTTTCAAATGTTGAAAGCTCTCTGTAGTTTCTCCATCACGCACCCTTTAGTTTCTTGCCTGCCTCAGTAAGAGCTCCTTAGGAGGTAAGCTGGTATCAAGTTATCAGCTTGCTTCCAGGGCCTTACCCTCTGCAGATGAGCAGCTTTGACCTTGTACCCACAGGTGACACAGGCCAAATCCTTGCCCTTTGTGAGTGCATTTACTTTGCCCTCTGGATATTCAAGTGGTATACAATGGCTTCATCCCAAGTTCACAAGCAAAGGTAATTCAGCCAAAGTAGTTAGCAGACACTAGTGCTTTCCTGGGTTCCCAGGATCACGCAGGCGCTGGTAGCCTCCCCCAGCCCCACCCCACCGTGTGGAAGGTCTTCCATCAGCCCCAAGCTCTCAGGGGCAAAGCTTTTGCCGCCTTGGCTTCTTTGGTATTTCTCTTTCTATTTTGGTTCTTAGAATCTCTTCTTTCGTTCCTTTTTAAATGCTGTAGTTAATATTTTTTCAATAGTACCTATGAACTAGACTGAAATTTATATATTTATTCACAAATTAGAAATTATTAGCTATATTTAGAAATATTATTATTCTAAAAAATATCTGCAAATGTTTGACTTCTCCTCAAAATTATGTTGCTGCTTTCAAATATTACATTAAAAGTAAACAGTAAAATGGGCCAGCCCTGGTGGCCTGGTGGTTGAGTTCGGCATGCTCTACTTCAGTGGCCTGGGTTCAGCTCCCAGGTGTGGACCTACACCAGTTGTCTGTCAGTGTCCATGCTGTGGTGGCAGCTCACATACAGAAAGAGGAAGATTGCAACAGATGTTAGCTCAGGGTGAGTCTTCCTCACGAAAAACAAAAAGAAAAACAAGTGTAAACAGTAAAATAATATTGTTCTTTCCTTTTCCTTATTTCCTCTTTTTATCTAGTCTTCAAAGTGCCAACAGGCACATTTCATTATCTTTTTTTTTTTAGCAATATACTATTTTGAACCTTAATTAAAACAAAAACCTCAAAGTAGATTATCTTTCAATATTGTTTAAAACTATACATTTGTTTTCACAGAAAACTAAAATAGCTTTCAATTCTCTGAATAAAAGCTGTTATTTTAGTATTAATATCGTGCATTATTTTTAAATTAAAAGATAGTTGAATTCAACTTTTACATTTGACATAAAGCTCTCAATTGAAAAATTTTTTAAATGCAAAAGATATTTCTTATATTTGACACAAAGTCAAGGATATTAAAGATGAAAACTTTCAAATATGTTGTCCTTTCTTTTATTATTTGAGTTTTTAAAAATAAATCAAAATAAAACTACCTGAATCTTAAGCTCATTTCTCATTATAGCTCTGAAGTTCCTCTTGTTTTTATTTTTCCTTAGAAGATGAGAGAATATAGCTTTTGTTAGAACTAGATGTGGATAGTAAATATAAGCTTGTTTTTACACAAGTTTAATGTTCAGTTAATATGTAGTTATTTGCCTCATAATGTAATCATTCATTTATTTCAGAACTTCCTTATTTTTTATTTCTTCTTTTCCTTCTTTCTTTTATCTTTTCTCTTTTATAAGTATACATTAACATTCAAAACTTTTCCCATTACTCAAGACCTCTTCAGCAACAAGAGCAATAAACTTACACTCTTAGAGAAGGGTTCACATTTTAAGAAAAATTCAGTATTTTACTTATCATTTCATATCCTACCAGAAACTATATGACACCATGAGAAATTATTGCAGAAATGATGCCTAAGAAAATAAAGAGAAATCAATTATCTAAGCTTCACCTTAGGAAACTAAAAAAGCAGAGCAAATTAAATCCATAGTAAGCAGAAGGAAAGAAATGATAAAAATTACAGCAGAATCAATGAAATTGAAAACAGTAAATAAAAAATTTAAATAATAAAAGCTAGTTCTTTGAAAAGATCAATAAAATCAATAGCCTTCTAGCCAGGCTAACTAAGAAAAAAAGAGACAGGACACAAATTATTAATATCAGAAATGAAAAGGAAGATATTACTATAGTTCCAAGGATAATCAAAGAGTACTATGAATGACTCTATTTCCACAAAGTTGCTAACTAAGATGAAATGGACCAATTCCTTGAAAGACACAATCTGACAATCTCACTCAAGAAGAAATAGACAATGTGAATAGGCCTATATCTATTAAAGAAATTGAGTCAATAATTAATAACCTTCTAAAACAGAAAGCACCTAGCTCAGATGAATTCTGCCAAACATTAGGAAAAAAATGTACTAATTCTCTACAGTATTTTTCAGAAGATAGAAGCAGAGAGAATACTTACTAACTCATTCTATGAGGCCAGCATTACCCTAAGACCAAGCCACACCGACATTACAAGTCAAGAAAACGATATCTTTCATCACAGGAAAATAAAACCCAATATCTCTCATGAGCACAGATGCAAAAATTCTCAACAAAATGCTATCAAATCTAATCCAAAAATGTATAAAAAGAATTATACACCATGACCAAGTGCAGGTAAGCAAAATTAGTTTGACATTTGAGAATCAATTAATGTAATCCATCACATCAACTGTCTGAAAAAGAAAAATTACATAATCATACCAATAGTTGCAGAAAAAGCATATGGCAAAATTCAATACTCATTCATGATAAAAGCTCTCGGTAAACTAGGAACAGAGATCTTTCTCAATTTGATAAACAATATCTGCAAATACCTGCAGCTAACATTATACTTAATAATGAGAAACTCAAAGCTTTCCCTCTAAGATCAGGTACCAGGCAAAGATGTCCCCTCACCACTCTTTTTTAACATCATACTAGAAATTCTAGCTAAAGAAATAAGACAAAAATAGAAAAAAAGAAAATGTATACAGATTGTACGTATACAGTAAAGAAGAACTAAAATTATCTTTGTTCACAGAGGAAATAATTGTATATGTAGAAAATCCAAAAGAATTGACCAAAAAAACCCCTCCTGCAAGTCATAAGCAATTATAGCAAAGTTGAAGGATACAAGATTAATATACAAATATCCATTACTTCCCTATTTACCATGATGAACAAGTGGAATTTGAAATTAGAAACATAATACTATTGACATTAGCATCCTCCAAAATAAAATGCTTAGGTATAAACCTAACAAAATATGTACAAGATTTATAAGAGGAATACTACAAAACCCTGACGAACAGCGTCAAAGAACTAAGTGAAGAGATATTCTGTGTTCATGGATAGGAAGACTCAAGATTGTCAAGATGTCAGTTCTTCCCAACTTGATCTATAGTTTCAACATATCCTTATCAAAAGCAAGTTATTTTGTGGATACCAACAGATCCTAAAGTTTATATAGAAAGACAAAAGACCCAGAATAGCCAACACAAATTTGAAGAAGAACAAAGTTGGAGGATTGAAATTATTTGACTTCAAGACTTACTATAAAGTCATACTAATAAAGACAGTGTAATATTAGCAAGAGAATAGACCAATCAATGGAACAAAATAGGGAGCCAGAAATAGACCTCAATAAATACAATCAACTGATCTTTGGCAAAGAAGCAAAGGCAATACAATGGAGAAAAGATGGTATTTATAGCAAATGGTGTTAAAACAATTGGACGTTCACTTGCAAAAGAATGAATCTAGACACAGACTTACACGCTTCACGAAAAAATAACTGAAAATGGATCACAGACTTGAATGTAAATACAGAACTATGAAACGTCTAGAAGATGAAATAGCAGAAACCTACATAAGTTTGGGTTCGACAATGACTTTTTAGACACAATACCAAAGGCACCATCCATGGAAGAAATATTGACAAGCTGGACCTCATTAAAATTACAAATTTCTGCTCTACAAAAGACACTGTTAAGAAAATTAAAAGACAAACCATAGACTGGGGGAAAATATTTGCAAAGACATATCTGTAAAGGAGTGTTAAAATTAATATACAAAGAACTCTTAAAACAACAATAAAAACAAACAACTCAATTAAAAACTGGTCAAACACTTTAACAGACTCCTCACTAAAGAAGATATACGGATGGCAAATGTATGTATGAAAATATGCTCGACATCATCTGTCATCAGTGAAATGAACTTAAAAAAGCAATGGGAGGAGGGAAGGCTAAATAGGCAGAGTACATAGGATTTTTAAGGCGGCGAAACCACTTTGTATGAGAAAATAATGGTAGATAGATGTCATTATGTATTTGTTCAAACCCGTATAATGTGTAACACCATTAGTGAACCAGAGTGTAAACCATGGACTCTGGGAGATAATGATTCGTCAATGTAGGCTCATCGACTCGAACAAATGAACCATTCTGGTGCAGCACGTTGATGATAGGGAGGGTATGTATATGTGGGGGCAGGGATATATGAGAAATCTCTGTACCTTCTGCCCCATTGTGCTGTAAACATAAAATTGCTTTAAAAAGTAAAATCTCTTTTAAAAAGTGTAAAGATTAGGGGTGAAGACTATGTTTAAAAAGTTAGAAATCCTTTAAAGAAGTGAAAAGCTATATGAAACAAACAAAAACTACTTTTTTATGGTACTTAAAATTTGTTAATTCAGCTTTAAAGAAACATCTGTTGAAATTCTAACATAAGCAGTTATAATATGGTAAAAGGACTATTGGTTTGTAGTCAGAAGAACTAAATATAATTCCTAGTTCTGAAATTTAACTTGTGAGTCATCTTCTAGCTATTATTTACTTTGACAAATATATGTATTTTTTTTATCCCATAAGGATAATGAATCTCTCTTTACATTGGAGTTTAGCTAGTTAAGTGGAATCATATTTTGAAATTATCTGTCATAGTTAAACTAAACGTTAATTGAATATTAATCTACAGATAATTCTGCAATCAAATTGAAGAGTTTTAATGAGAGGAATTTCCAATAAACTCATGAGTGACATATGTTTTCCTATCTTAATTTGTTTGACTTAAAGTTATTTGAATTTGAAAACAGTGGATGTTTATTACCACAAAATCCTAGCATGGCACCTGGAATAAAGTATTAAACAAATCTGCTTGTTGGATGTTGGGTAATAGTAGGAAAGTTTGTGCAGCTTTTCTTTATTATCGTGAGTTTTTTCACATGTTCTTCAACTTTTCACATTTTCTTACTTATCATTCAATAAATACAATATGGTCAAGAACATTCCGTAGGATCGCTTCCAGCTGCATCGGTGATTCTCATGACTCATCATGATTTTAGTATTAGTGATGGTGTTTGCTCAATGACATGTGCAGGAATGCAATCTGCATGATAAGAACTTATATTACATATAATAAAATTATGTAGATACAATAAAACTTCAAAAATAAACTGATTCAAAAGTTAAGATATTCAAAATATTAAAGTCTTTGGTGTTCCAATTATTTTCATACAATTTGCCTAACACATGAGAGTTTGGACTAAGGCTTTTTATTGGTATTGGTCTATTGATCATTTCAATATAGTATTTATAATTTGAGGAACTTGCAGAGATCAACCTATCTGTTAATAACAATTATATCTTGTTTGTTTTGATAAGTTTATTGCAAAAAGGAAGTCCTACAGTCTGCTCTTGAATAGATGACATTTATCATAACGTTAAGAAATTACTGTAACAGGGGCCGGTCTTGTGGCTGAGTGGTTAAGTTCGCGCGCTGTGCTGCAGGCGGCCCAGTGTTTCGCTGATTCCAATTCTGGGCACAGACATGGTACCGCTCATCAGGCCACGCTGAGGCAGCGGTCCACAAGCCACAACTAGAAGGATCCACAACTAAGAATATACAGCTATGTACCAGGGGGCTTTGTGGAGAAAAAGGAAAAAAATAAAATCTTTAAAAAAAATAAAAGAAATTACTGTAACAAGGATACACAATTAATCAGTTCTATGTTTCATGCAGCATGTGCATGCCCTGACACATTGCTTTCAGCAATGCAGCAGCTGTTCTTTAATGCATGTTTTTTGTCTCCAGGTAATTCCTTCATGATGAATTATGGCACATTCTGCCAGAATTAATAATGCACCAAAAGCTTGTGTGGAAAATTAAGTAATATCTTTAATGAAGGCTTAAATTTGATTTCAGATTTTAAATTTCAAAAAAAATTAAACAAAAAGTGTAACAACTTTTCAGCTGATCAGAATTCTACCTTGTAAATATCTTTAATAGCCAAGAATGACAGAATACTTAACTGAATGAAAAGTAAATCTTCACCTAGGAAAGAAACAGGAATTGCCTACTGTGGTCACAAGTAGGAATAATAGTCTTTGAAAGAACTACCCAAGTAAACAGAAAGTGTGTAATTTTAACTTTGAGAAACCGTCATGTCATATATATTCTGTTATTTACATGCTGGCTGCTCAATCCTTGTCACCAGTGGAAAATGTCCAGTGATTTTACTTTTATCACTTATTCTCACTTAAATGAACCCTACATGAAGAAACTTGAGAGGAGTCACTTATATTTAGTATGAATTAAGTGAACTCCATTGAGTTAGCATGTATTCCTGGAATGTTGATGATCAAAGGACTATTAGCAGTCTGGGTTCAATCAGGAGAGAGAATCCATACACTAATTTGAACAAAGAAAGTTTAATGTGAAGAACATTAGCCACAACAAGGAATTGGAGTGAAGTTTCCTAAGCTTGTAAGAAGTAAAGAAACATTAAAGAATATAAGTACAGCAGACATATTGAATAGCCGCTCTCTCTATGGCTGAGACAGAGCACATGAGGGAAAGGCCCCCACAGGGCTGAGACCATGTGAAAGGACACAGCCATTGGTAACTGGATGGTAGAGAAGTCGCTTTGCTGCAACATAGGCAAAACTTGCTGGGACTCTACCGTCTGACACCTGCTGTGTATCCACCTGCTCTGGTATTGGGGAGAGTTCTTCACTGGGAAGTGTCTCATTGGAGACACTCTACTATAAAACCACTCAAGGAGGGTGTGTTGTGGAAGCTGCGGGCCAAGGAATGCTGCTGGCTTCTCCACACTGCAGGAGTCAGGAGCTGAGAAGTTGCAAGCACTGCAGATGTCAGGTGCTAGACAAGGTGTACACTCTGCAGAAGCCCACCAGGAGGACTCATGGAAATCAGGAAGCAAAACCCTTCCCTCCTGCAGCGTCCCCCCAGCACTCTCTTCTGATAAAGCTGAACGTCATGCCAGCTGGTAAAGCAAAAACATTTAAAGGGCACAGACTCATTTTTACAGAGCAAGCAAAGCTTTTGAATTTGGAGGTGAGAGCCAATAAATCAACAACTGGCAAGAGTCAAGTAGGTGCATAAGGGCAATTATCTATGATCCCAAGACAGTTTGTTTGAAAATGAGATATTCATCACATTAGGTGATAAACACTATCAAATAACCAGCTACAAGAAGGTCAGAGAAGGTGATATGGGTGCGTGGGGGGGTTTCATGGAAGACACACAATGACATGAACAGCAGTTGGATGTACAATACAGAGGGAAGAGCATAATCAGAGGAACAGAGGAGGAAATGAGGAAATGGAAGGAAATGAACGCCAAGTCCCAATTAGCTATTATGTAGCTATCAGTTTTTGATGGCCTCTAAATCAAGTGATAGATCTTACTTAATAGGCAATTGGGACAATAAAGGTTTCTAAGTAAAGGGCTAAGCAATTCAAAATGTTCTCTAGAAATATTGCTCCTATATGCTGAGCAAAACAGATAAAACCACTGCAATATTCCTAGGCCTTATCTTTTACCATGAAATAAATGGTTTTATTTCTATCTAAAGAAAAGTGTGCATAGGAAAGCACATGGAGGAGAAAATAAACATGTAAATGGTGCTGAGAAAAATGCTGATCCAAGTCAGCCAACAAGTTTGCAGCCCTTAGTCTACTTGAGAGCAGAACCAGCCATAGTTGACTCACAGGAATGATCACAAAAATGGGGAGTCTCATGGGGCTACAAAGAAGAAGAAAACCACCCTCGACCACTCTAACCTTAAACATAAAATTTTGAAAGATATACACTCATTGCTCAATTTTGAAAATCGTAAGTGTTCAATATTCTTCTCTAGTAACCTAAAGCTAATTGTGGTGAAGTTTTAAACTCAATCTAGTGCGAAGTAAACTGAATATAGAGTCAGAAAATATGCATTCAAGTCTAGACTACGCTCTCTATTTCCCAGGTGATGTGAGGCAATAAAAGTGACCTTTAAAACAGAGAGGTTAATATAGCACATGATAAAATGAAACACTGTAGGTGAATACTTTTATTTGTTGGAAAGCACTATATAAATACAAGGCATTTGTTCTGATTTAATTCAACTGTGTTGAGGAATGCTAGCATTTTAAATAACAAAGACATCTCTCAGAGAATCAATTTTTCCAAGTTTTGTCCAGGATATCTTTTTTTAGGGATATATTCCTCATGAATACCCAGGACGAAATCCATTTTTCTCCCCTGATCTGAACAATGAAGAACATGGTGTCAAAGTTATGCTTTTTTTTTTTTTTTTTGGAGGAAGATTAGCCCTGAGCTAACTACTGCCAGTCCTCCTTTTTGCTGAGGAAGCCTGGCTCTGAGCTAACATCCGTGCCCATCTTCCTCTAGTTTATACGTGGGACGCCTACCACAGCATGGCTGCCAAGCAGTGCCATGTCCGCACCCGGGATCCGAACCAGCGAACCCCGGGCCGCCGAGAAGCGGAACGTGCGAACTTAACCGCTGCGCCACCGGGCCGGCCCTCAAAGTTATGGTTTTTGAGAGGCATTTCACAATTTCATGGAATCCTCATGAATGTTGCATATTTGATCTTATAATTACCCTAGTTTTTGTGTTTTCAAATAAACATGCTTCAAACTATTTTTTAAAATTTTATTAGATTATTATCTGCATCCTCTTTTCCTTTTTTATAGGTTTACTCATTTAAGTGACATTGCAAATTCATTGTTAACTTTCCAAGATCCATAATTCTCAATCTTCTTCGACACATTTTAAATTTTAAACTGTGTGAATTTAATATCTGTTTTAAGATATTTATATTCAGTTTAAGCAAGTTAAAAATCTCCCTGCTGATAAACTTACAAGATAAATAAAAGCTTACCAAATAAGTGTTACTTTTGTAGAAAACTGCTTTACATGGGTCATATGTCTCAAGTAATGGAAGTTGAAGAATGTAATTTCTATTTTCATTAATTAAAAAATTATATACTCAGCACTCAATTTGCATTTGTTAAAAGAATCCAGCCATCACTGCTGTTTGGAGTATGCCATACCAAGGGAAATGAGCCTCATAATGGAGCCCCAAACTGGCATTCATCCTAGAAGCTGAAGGGGGATTTTGCTGGGGTAACAATAACAAAATAAGACTTGATCCTTAAGCCTCATCTCCTTTCATACAGTGTGCCTCTCTGCAGAATAAAGAAATACAAAAACTGAACTGTCTAGCAGTATGAGGGCTGTGAGTAAAAGAGAAATCAGAGGCTGAAATCCAAAAGCAGAACCCTGTCTATATTTATCCAGAATGAAAGTCATACCATCATATTTCTGATTCTAGTTGCAGTAAGCATAAATGTTGCATGATGGAGGAAGATCCTGAAATAGTATGACTTAGTCAAATATTATGAAAATGCAAAAGGTACCATAGCATAACTGAGGGAAGGTAAAATGCAAATATCAGTGTTTGATGCCAATTAAAGATATTTCATTTGATCACATCAAGATGGTAATTAGCTTAATAATAAACTTAGGTCATTGAAACTATTGAACTATTAAATAGATTTAAGAATTTTAAAGGCTATTGATTGATTCAGGTGATGTGTATCTTTTCCTCATTACACACGCTAATGATTTTACCAACACAGCAAAACGTGAGCCTTATTGTTAATTACAAAAACTGCATGTGTCACAAAAAATTGTGCTTTTATTTTTCAGAAGTCCTTTAAATTTAGTTACATATACAATAATGTTATATTTTTTTTTAAATTGAGCGTTATTGTTGATTATCCTCACCAACTTTTTTAAACTGGATTAAAAACTAACCTGAGGGGTTTCATTTTCTGGTTATAGTGGAATAGCTTATATTAGACAAAATCTTTAATCAAGAGAAAGTATAAAACCCAGATAAAAATGAAAACTGCTGTTTGAAGATATTGGAAATCAACTCAGGCAGTCGGGATTTCAGGGTCTAAAATTTCCAAAAGAAGAAAAACACAATGAAAGGACTCAAACACTGTCTGTCTGTCCCTTCTCTTCTTGATGCATTTGCAAACTTGTCAGCAACATGGGACCTATAGGCCCAGTAAAACATGGAGGCTTTTTGAAGTAGCACAGAACTGTGGAGACAAAAATTAGGATTCAGAGCTTCCACAAAAGACCAAGATCTCAGAGCAAAGGCAGCAATACACAGGTGAACTTGATATTAAGTGCCTTTGCCTGTATAGTACTTTATTTAACTCCTAATATTCACAGTCTAAGGAGCTGGGCTGAACCAAACTGAGAGAAGTTGCTAAGAGGGTAAGTAGACAGAAGAGCAGTCTCAGAGGGCCCAAAAGGGAAAGAATGCTGTTCAGGTCCTGGAGGAAGAATCCAGGAAAGTACTCCAAGTCTCAGTTCAGACTCAAAAAGGGGTTACTGCTAGATATAGCTGAAGAAAGTATTAGTGGGATGGAAGACAAGTCAGTATAAAATGTAGACAGATAATGAAGTGACCATGAATAAAAATATAGAAAAGAATGTAAAATATCTATGGATCAAAATAAGGAATTGTAGACCTGGAATTGGAGTCTTAGAAGGAGGAGAGAAAAGGAGGCGGTAAGTTTTCTTTGAAGAGATGCTGTTGTGAATCTTCTAAAATTGATTAAAAAAAGGCTTAAAGCTACAGAGACAAGAATGATAAATATGAAAGAGTCAGACTTAGGGAAGTGATAGCAAAATCAATGAAATTCAATCACAATAAGAAAAATGCTAAAAAGAATCAGAGAAAAAGAGAGCATTATCTTCAAATAAGCAGCAATAATAATGGCACACAGTCTTTAAACTAAAATGATGAGAACCAGAGAATAGTAGATGATGTATTTAAAATTCTTTAAAAGAAACAAATTTTAGGGTATAATTTGATATCCACCAAAAATATATTTAAAATTGAAGTTGAATTGTACTTAAGACCGTTTCTCTTCCCTAAAAAAAAGAATTTGTAAGTAGCCAACTTGCACTAACAGAAATACTAAAGGAAATTCTTAGGGCAGAATAAAAAGTAACTCAAATAGATTTTCAGTAATAAAGAATAAAGAACACTAGAAAGCATAAAAGTGTGGTAAGTTTAAATAAAATTGGCTCTGTAAAATGGTAATACGAATTACTTATTAAGAATGAAAATACCTAACAAAGGAAGCACAAAATACGGGAGAGGATAAATATACCA
This sequence comes from Equus quagga, assembly GCF_021613505.1. NCBI lineage: Eukaryota > Metazoa > Chordata > Mammalia > Perissodactyla > Equidae > Equus > Equus quagga. The sequence goes on from NC_060285.1 coordinate 43,892,209, forward strand.
ACCCCAAGTGCTTTAATGTGAATTCCATTCACACAAAAGTAAAGAATAAATAAAAATAATGTTGGGATGGATCAATAACAGGTTTTTTCCCAATTAAATTGCTATATTTTTCTCTGGCACTTAATATTTATTCAAAAAACTGTTTCATGCATCAAGAAATATAGCAGGCCTTGAATATACATTTAAGAATATGACACATGTCCTGTCCTCTGGTGCATTAACTCCAGTTTAATAGCAAATTCTGTCTATCCTAAGATTCAATATGATTTAATTTAGATTCGGAGAGGAGAAGAAACACGGATAAATATACATATTTTTTTTAAAAACTGACTGAAAATAGCATATATTCAATCATCCATTTATATACTTCTTTTATTTGTATCCAAATTGAAATGTGAATCTAAATTTTCTGCAAATTTAGAATCTAATTTTTATGAATTCTTTTGGTTATTGGTAAGAATTTATTGCATCATTATTACATTCTACTAATAATAAAAATTATTTTCTTGACTTGTTTTAAACTTTTGGGATTGATAGTATCATATGTGGCTATTTTTTATTGAATTTCTTCTTTGGCTAAAATTGAAATTGTGTTCACGTATGCATAGAAGTTAAGTAGCATCTCTCAACAATCTTTATTTTATCTTATTCCACTTTGGTGCTTGAATGATGTCCCTTCTTGATTCATGAGCTTGTGATATCTAAATCTCCTAACTGAAAATTGTACTATTTATTTAAAGACATCTGGAATTTTATCTGACATCAGTTGAATTTCCTTGCAACTGGGTAATGTTCTAAGTGTACAATGCCAATTAATGTTTCATTAATAATCTTTTAAAAAACGTTTTAAGCTACAAATAGGAATTCAAATTTCATTAGCAGGAGATCCCATATAGCGCTATAGATGAAAATAATTCAAATGATGTGATAATCAGATAAGTAGAATATTTCAGCAACGATAAGTTAAACCAGGTGAAGTCAATGACAGCAGCATCAATGATAGAGTACCCATTGACTAGTGTGTTAAAAACTATTTTTTCTAATCATTATTATAGGACATATTTCAATAATTCAATTAGAGAAATGTTAAAATGTGAAAAAAACAGAGGTGATGGAATATAATGATTATAAAGCAATGGACAATGCAGAAATGCAATGGTAAGCACAAAATATTATGAGGCACAGAAAAGGATGCCAATCTTTATTAATGAGAACTTCTTCCTCCATTTCTGAGAATGTTTTCCTCAATATTCTTTTACACATGTTTTAAAGAAGAATAAGCAAAAAGCATTCAGTATCATGTGATTGCAGGTAAAAAGAGGGGTGGGAAACCAAAGTCTTTCTCTTGTCCTTAAGAGTAGCACTCTAGTAAGACTTGAAGCCTCCCATTATCATGCTAACTCCATGTTCCTCATCTATTGTCGCCATTTATCTAAACAGACAGTTTGGAAAAAAGTGAATGTCTGGCAGAGTCCATCTTAGTCTCTCTTCAAAGTACAGCTAGACCAAGTTACTTCACTCCAGAAAGGCCCCTTGGCCTTTTCACATACTCCTGTCAACCCAAAGCAATTTGATTTCAAACAGAGAGAGAGGGAACATCTCTATGTTAAAGATGTTCCTAAGCCAGGCTATCCTTAAGATATTCTTCAGAATCTGGTAAGCATCCTTTATTGTTGGTGTCAATGTATCTTTCACAAAATGTTTATAAGTTTGGAGAATATTTGTTTAAGACAGTTATTGAGATTTTTAAAGCTTTTTGTAAAATGTTAAATGCATTATGGATTTCCAAGTGCTCTATGAACAGGTTGGAAAATGCTGATTTCATAAATGAGTAGTATGAGCAGACAAAATAAACTATAGTAATAGAGTGCGAAAAACTAATAGATATATTGAAAGAATGTGTTCTTCATCATCAGAATATAAAAATTGAGGAAATACTTTATAAGGGAGGCATCATTTGTGTCCCACCTTTGATATATGTGGGCGATTTGAACATATGTGAATGAAGGAAAGAGTCTTTCAGGTAGAAGAATTGGGTGAGCCTGGAAAAAAGGGCAGAAAATCCAAATCACTCAGAGATTGGAGAGGAGTTTACTTTGATTGTATTACAGGATGGATGAAAAGGAACAGGGGTGGTGAAGGGACAAGATAGTAATATATACATCTCTAACATGGTCAAAAAAAAAAGTCCTATGAAATCAAACAGAGTTTAGATTTTAATTTTAGATTAATTATGTATGTTTGTATTTGAGTGTGTTTGAGTGTGGGCTGAAGTGAGCATGTTGCCATATTAAGACTTAGCCATCAGAAGGGCTTTTAGTTGGCAGCATTGTGCAGAATAGATTAGATCGAGTAAACACTGACTACAGGGAGGTCAGAAACAAGACGATCATGATGATCTGGTTTACTAATAACGAAGGCCTGAGGAAGCATGCTAAGGAGCACAGCACCATTTAAAATGCTGAAAGAAACAAATAAGAGGACTGGAAAATAATTATGTTGTTGGATAAGTTGAGGAGTGGAAGAAGTAGGGAGGACTCTTGTCTTCTCAGTCCAGGAGAAGGAGAGACTGCAAATAAGGAGGAAGACATGATGATTATGTACTTACTCAGAGTAGTAAGAGCAAGCATAATCTTTCATATAAGGGCTTCTTAAAAATTCTATTTCTTCTATTCTTTTGTCTTCTTCAAACTGTATATGGAAGTTATCATTTCACAATTATAATTGAATTTTGCTTCATAAAAATTTCTGCTTTAGTCCTTTTAGTTTTTACCATCAATGGTATGTAAAAGTGTGATCACTAAAACATAAATTCTTACAGACAGCATAGTTTAGTGAAAACAGTATTCTATTAAGACTCATGTGTACTGAGTTCAAGTTCTGCCATTGCCACTATATTAGTTATGACTATATCAGTTAAAAGTAAATTTGATGGCATTAGAAAGAAGGCTGACTACAGTGACTGTCCAGATGGGGTTATATTTTTCTTATAGAAAAGATGACCAGGGGGTGACCTGGTGGCATAGTGGTTAGGCTAGTGTGCTCCACTAAGGTGGCCCAGGGTTTACCGGTTCGGATCCTGGGCATGGATCTACACGTGGCTCATCAAGTCATGCTGTGGCAGCATCCCACATACAAAATAGAGGAAGATTGACACTGATGTTAGCTCAGTGACAAAAAAAGGAAGCAAAAAAAGGAAGATTGGCAACAGATGTTAGCTCAGGGCCAATCTTCCTCACCAAAAAGTAAATTAATTAATTTAGTAATTAATAAATTAATTGAAATAAAATAAAATTCATTCATTAATTTAAAAAGATGACCAAAGATAAGCAGTCCAGGTTGCAGCTGTTCAAAAGGTCATTAAGTAACTTTATAATACAGCATCCTTAGCATGTCTGTTTCATCCTCCTGGTTGCAAAACAGCTGCTCCAACTCCTGACAGCACATATATCTTTCAGGCAAAAAGAAGGTAAAGGCAAAAGGAGAATCAGTTGAGTCCCCGCTTTGGATGAGGAAAACTCCAGGAAGCTCTATCTAGTAGATGTTTGTTCAAGTATCATTAACAATAGTTGTGATACCCCTATCAACAAGGTAATATGAGTATTGAACATTTTTAATGAGGCATATGCACATCCAGATAAAATTGGTGTTATATTAGTAAGAAAAAAAGAGTGGATAACGAATAGACACCAAAGAGTGTCTGTTCCTATAATCTTATTTTTCTCATTTGAAAAATGAAGGAATTGCATAATTTTTTATAGTTTTGAGGGTAAAAACTAACTCTGAGATTCTAAGATTATATATCAACTGAAAAGAATTTGACCAATGTATTCAGATATCAGTTATATTTCATGTCATAATCACAATACAAAAATCAATTGCTTTGGCTGTAAATGGCACAGCCCTGGGAATTGTATTTTGTGATTATCATAGTAAAATGCTTCATTATAAAAAGGTTCTCTTTCATCAGAAAAAGTAATATCTCTGAACACTGAGCAAGCTAATGTCAGAAATGAGTTAATTAGACTTTTTACTTTTTATATTGTTTACATCAGATCTAAAGGACTCTTGCATTTCAAAGTAGCAGAATTGCAATTTCATGGTCTTCTGCTTAAGTGACTTAGAGACATATACTAACTGCCTAAAATTTGATTATTTTAATGATTTTAAGTCTACCGAAACTCAAATACAGATTTGTGATTTTCTAACAAATATACTTGTTCCAGAATGAAGGTTGTAATCTGAATGTTAAATTATAAATGTTCTCATCAAGACTAATGTGTAGACCACAGAGAAGACAATTCAAGTAAAAGGAACTAAAAGTCTATAAAAGTTTTATACATAATTTATGATTAGTAAATCAAGCATAGAATAAACTATCAGAGAACCTAAACATAATTACTGCATAACCTGAGATTGTTGATAACGCTAATCTAGCCTTTTTAATCAAATGTTCACTAAAATAGATTTACATCATTGACAGAATACTTCATTGATTGTAATTTCTATTTTGTCAAGTGGATTTTTGTTGTTATATAAACACACTACTTTGAGATCCTGAAAGATGTCAAATTTGAGCAAAATATTTACAGCTATATGCTATTTGTATTAAGTTAATAGAATGATTCATTACTTTTGAATAATTTGAAGAGTTATATTTAAAACATCTTGTGCTTTAAATTCACTCATTCATGTATTCATCAGGCATGCTAAGGATTTTTCTACATTATAACTAACAAGTAATATGAACATTTGTTTTGCAAAAGCAAACGCGATGCCATCTATTTCATAAATAACATTCAGAAACTTAATATTCTTATTTAAATAGTTAATATATATATTTTATATCTTTAAGAGTTGCAAATTATATCAGACGTAATCTTGATTGAGGTAGCCCAGTACTTGGTAAGCAGAATGGCACATCCTCTTACTTCATCTTCAGTTGTACATTGGTATGTGGTTACTGGTAACTTACTAATATATTGTACATCATAAATAAATTCATACACACGTGCAAACATACATACCACAAGAATGCATAAGAGGGTACATATATGTATATTCATAAGCATACATGTAAATGTGTATATATCAAGATTTATCTTTTAAAAGTGTAAGAAAGTCTATACTGTTAAAAAGAAATTGATAAGAAGATGTACATCTCCAAAGATTGGCTCTGGTCTCCCTCTCTTGGTAATTAATATCCAGTAATTCAGAGAGCTTTCCCATCGGGAATAATTAGAAAAGCTGGACAAATACAATGCGTAAGTCTGCCTAGAAGAGAGTGAAGAATTTCTACAATGGTATTTGGAGAAGCGCTAAGTCCAAAGGGGGCGCACGTGAGCTTTGTAAGTTTTTACTCTTGTGGGTGTTCGATGATTCTGGTTAAGATGGCTGAGAAGTTGAGTTGCTGAGGTATTTTCACATGATTTTTCATGAGAATTTCAAAGATGGGTGTCAAAATAGGTAAACATACATACTCTGAGACTGCATAACCTAGGTTAAACTGGGTTTCTTATTTACTAGATCTATTTTCTCAGAAAAATTAACCTCCTTGTGCTTTCCTTCTCCTTCTTTGATATTTTATAACATCCATAGTAAAATAAAAGGTTCGTTATTATGAACACATATTATGGTAAGTGATAGGGTAATGCGAGAGGGAAAGGAGAGAAAATTTATTAATAGATACGTACATATGTTCCTATTAAGCAAAGGGGAAAATACTCATAATACTTACCATCCTTATTTGACAAATGATCTTGTGATTGCGGCTGGTATATTTATCTACCTTCTTGGTAGATATAAGTATATCATTGCTATCTAGAATATTTAAAAAATTAAAAAATCCTACAGATAGAACAGAATGAGTCTCGTAGAAAAATAATCAAAAGAATATTGACAATCAAGGGAAAAAAAGGACAGTAAACAAGAAAAATCTACTCAGCCTTACATTTTTGTTAGTGCCAGGAGTGGCCTCCTAGATACTTGTGCTTGGCTGAGCTGACCCCTGCCGGATCTTTTTGCACCATCCTCTCACCTTTCGGTGCCACATCAGACAATGCTCTACCAAGTGTTTTGGAAGTGGGTGGCCGGGTCGTTCTTCCTAGCTTGTCTTAGTTCGAAGCTCCTCTGAAACTTGTCTACCTCGGGTGACCCTGCCGGTGACATAGCTTTCAGCGTCACAGCAACATGCAGCCGCCACCATGGTATGACAACCAACTGATGGAAGGGTGGTGTAGTTCCCTAACAGGGAAACGAACCCTAGCCACTGCAGTGAGAGCCTTGAATCTTAACCACTAGACCACCAGAGCTAGCTGAGCCTTACCCATCATCTCATAAATGTTTATTCAGAGTATAATATCATGCAATTTCAAATCAACAAGAGAGTGAAAGAAATGAGGGCAGGAGGGAAGAAAGAAAGGAAGAAAGAAACACAGGGAAAGAAAAACTAAAAAAAGAGAAAAAAAGCAAAGAAAAGGAATCAGGGAAGACTGGCATCACAGTAGGGGAGAGGTGGAGCAATAGAAACTCTCAGACACTGCTAGTAGGAGTGGACATTGGCAATGCAATTTTGGAAAACAATTGGACACAATCTAGTAATGTTAAAGATGTTCACAACCTTTCATCCACCTACTTCCTCCAAGAATTATAATGGTAATTATTCATGAACATGTTCATAAGAAGACATATAAAAGAATATTTGTTGGGATATTGTTTGTAAAAGCAGTGTATTGTAAACCTCTTCATTTATAAGAGAATTGATACCTAAGTTGTAGTAGAGACATACAATTAAATAATCTTTTAGCAGTAAAATGGAACGAACTGGGGTTCCTGTTTCAACACAGATAGACCACAAAGATATAAAACTGAGGGAAAAACCAACCTATGTAAATTCCTACAGAACTATAATTTAGAACATAATTAGATATGCATAAGCTATGCATGAGAATACTAAGCACCATAACAGGGTAATGGATTCCTACAGGAAGGAGAAATGGATTCCTACAGGAAGGAGAAGCCAAGGAAATGGCTCAAAGACAGGTCATTCTTTTGGTTCCCTGTCACATCCCCAGTTCCTCAAACAAAACCTGGCACAAAGGAAGTTCTCAAGAATGCTTGTTGAATGGATGAAAGAATGAATGATATTTTCAGTTTATTTCCTAATCTGTATAACTATTAAGATTTTAATTATATTAGCTCTGTACGATTATGCCAAGTATGAAACACTTCAGAATTTTAAAAACTAAAGAAAAATAGTGGTTTCCTATAAAAATTTAGTTTAAGCAGTTATTCTAATTTTTTTAAAAATGTATGTGCCATTTTGTCACTCAAGATCTTTTACTATTGATAAATTAAAACATTATAAATAAAATAAAAGGTATCAGTTTTACCCTCTAAAATGTTTTGAATCAAAGATCTCTAGTATTCCCATAATAATCTTCTATCTAGTAAATATTATTGATGGAATTGTGTACACACTTTGAAAAATGTCCAAGATTGATGACATCAAGTATTATCTGAAACTTCAACTAAGCAAAACAATTCTTTTAATATTGGAATAGCACACCTTATTTTACCTTACTCAGCATCAATTTGCACTGACCCAATAATTTGCTTAGGGCAGGTTAATGCTAATGAAGCCAAGGTTACAAGCTCTTTGCCTTGCAGGCCAAGTACTTTCCTTTGTACTTTGGGTATTAACTGCACCGTATGGTGGTGGGTCTTGCTTGAGAACTTATTCAGACAGAAAAAAGGTTTCATTTTAAAAGATAGTCGGGAAAACACAATTTTTCTCTTTTGGAAATCAAGTTGTTACTGGAATGCAATAAGCTAGAGGAAATTCTAAATGTTACGTTGCCAAGAGAAAGGTATTTATGTTTAAGTCAGAGTTAGATTGCAAAGCTGAAGCCATCCTTAGCTATGCCTTTGAGTGTGGTATGTGAATCTCTCTTTCCCTCATCTTCAACTCAGCATGCCTATAGTTGGAAGTATAGAAAAATATATAAATAATCCATAATTTCCTAGTAACGATAGGCAAAAATTAAAGTACTAACATTTGCTCATTCTGTTCTTTAATCTCTAGCCTTTGTTCAAACTTTTTTTACATTATCTAATTCTACGAATTGCAATAAATTTTAATAATTTCAGGAGACAAGGCGGTCATATATATATCTGAGTCGGTCTGGTGTCCTGCTTGCATAAGGAACTGTGGGTTTTGTAGTTAATGGGAAATTTTATATTTTAACTTACTGGGTGGAAATTCAATTATTTGCCACTAGTTGGTGATTTCTCTTATTCTGGTCTCCGCCTTGTTGATCAAGTGATATACAATATTTCACATGTCTGTTACATTTTAGAATTTTACTATGTTACCATTTTAAAGTGTAGCAACCGTATATTATTACTTTTTGTTTCCTTAGCATTCAATACATTTAAAGTATTTTTAGTGATATAATACAAAAAAATACAATTATTGAGTCTTTATTTGCAGATAGTAATGGAGAAAAGTACTTTGTGATATATTATTATCTCATTTAAACCACGGTACAACACTGCATTATAGGGATTATTAGGCTCATTTTACAAATAAGAAAATTAAGTATTAAGAAAACTATTTTGACAAATTTTCTCCTAGGAATATCTACCAGATTGGTGGTATGTTTGAGTGAGCTCGTGCCAGTTTGAGAGCCAATCGTTAAATTTTGTGAGAAGGGTGTTAAACCGTTGGTAGATTTTAAATGGCTGTGATGGGAGTATTTACACCACAGAAACTGGCAAATGCTACAAGGCAGAGCTCTCTCTTTTCAGAGAGCGGCTTTACCAGCACACAACTGAATGTCACTCAGCTACTTTCTACTGTAAGAATTTATATTCTTCTATGTTTTCTTAAAGAAACTATGCTTTTGATCTCCGTGTAGTATGGTTTTCATGTGGCATCTTTACTCTTCAAGAATTTCTTATTATGTATTAGTACAGCATTGATAAAGTTAATAAATCTTAAATTATATGTTATAGTGCTCAATAGTAAATCATGCTTAGATTGATTAAATTAGTGATCCTTGAATGTCAACTAGGAAATGAGACCATTATTTAGTAGCTAAAGGAGAGTTTTCATGCAGGGCAGGGCCATGACCAGAGCAATGATAAGCTTCTGAACACCCTGTGATGGAAGGGTGAAAAATGGTTTTCCTTTTAGTAGAAGAGACTAGAGGTGAGAAATGAGAGTCTATTGAAATAGTCCGTGTCGGAGGTACCATAGTCTTCATTAATATAGCAGTGGCAATGTGGCTCCTGAATTTTATGATTATACCAGAGGACGTCTGCATAGGGTAATAAAATGTGTATGGGAACCTAGCTTTGGTAGCTCAGTACAAAATTGTGCTCCTAGAAAATACTTAATTTACATGAATCGATACTATTGCATCTGAGTTTCTTCTTTTTTTAAAAAAAAATTAGTGCTCTCCTAGAGAGCACTGTACCATTTCTAATTATTTGATGAGAGTAATGAAGTGAATTCATCTTCAAATTTTAGAGGCTTATGAATTTATGCCCAATTGAAAGCATTTTGTCCTAGGAATAGCCACTGTTTTCATGTTAATCTTTTCTTCCATCTGTCCAAATATTCAGAATGTGAAGAATATATTTGATGATATCCAAGTTGCTCTTTTTCCTTTTTGTTTTGCTAAATGATTTCCACTAAGGAAGGCCATTCTCCATTTTTTCAGATTTTAATCTGTCTTGGAAACATCTTTAATGATAAGGGTTACTATGTAGGATTCCATCTCTTTTGTTTTAGTGATTTTTAAAATTCTATTAATTACTATTTTTGAATAGCAAAGAATTGATCAGCTCCAAGATCATAGGTAGAAAGAGGAACAAATATATGCTTAATCAAAGGGTTTTTATTACTAGGTATTTACATGAAATTTGTATAGCTGATATTTTGTAATTTAATATATGATCCAAGATGAAATTGGGACTTAAAAAAATACATAGCAGGTATAAATCTCAGTCCATAAATTCTGTTGTGAAGGAAATGTCACTTATTATTTTGTAACTTTATTAAGTTTTTACATTGAGCTCCATTCTCTCGGGCCGGCCTTAGAGTTGAGCTCAGTAGTCACGTTCCTTCTTCTCTTTTGGCCTGGTTCCAAGACCCTAGACATCACCAGGCAGAGTTGGCTCTGGTTTTTAGTTCTCTCTCTACACAGATCATCCAACATCCTGCACGTGTGTTCCCTTTAGTTCTGGGGCTCTCTGTCATTTTGCTGAACTTCTTTGTAAATAGAAATCTTTATTGAGTTTTGGACCCCTATGCCTAGAGTCTGAAGTAACTTGTAGTCATTTTTCTATAAAACTTTGCTGCCTATATTCCCAGCTGACTGCACATAGCACTGCTATGACACAGATTCTTGTTTCCTCCTGCCTCCAGACCCAAACACCTTTCCCTCTTTTCTTTTCTCAGGAGGAGGAAATCTACATACAATCTGGAAGAAATTATTCCCCATCACGTTTCATTGTCACCTACTTCCATCTGAAACCCTGTTTCTTTTCTTTTTGCCTCCTTAGGAAAGTCTCTAAGTTCTCCTAAGAGTGTAGGCTATTGGAAAACAGGAGCCAATTCTGTTGTGTATCCAGCCAAATCTTCGCTTGAAGCTGTGAAATATAGATCAAACTACCTGAAAGAGATTGAGGTAGGGGCTAGCATTTCAGGACATCTCCCGTCCACATAAGAAATATTACATTTTGCATACATAATTAAACAGAAGGTACTGAATACGAGGACCTCTTGACTCGACATAAACTTATTTAATATGCTGTTCATCTGGGAAACCATTGCCTTAAAATTGATGTAACTATCCTTTTGTCAGAAGGATCTGTCGTTTGAGAAAATTTTGATATTGAGATTCTTTTGATAATCAGTAATATTGTCTTTGGAACAAAGGATATGTTTGAGATGTGGTCAAATCTTTGACCATGATCTGGCAAAAGTAACCTAACCCACTTAGTGAATGATGGCCTAGGACTAATGACTTCGATGCTCTAACCAGCTGTTTTAGTTAGTCACAGAATATCACCAAATTGTAACAATGTACAAAGCAGTAGACAGTTCACACAGGTAGCAGTGGTCTTAACTAGTTAGCTATCCTAATTTTCATGTATCTCAGATTCAGAAGTATTCGAGACAATTATTATAAAAGTAAGTAAGATGAACTTCTTACTACTAATTTGAATTGCTGATCCCTATATATTTGTTTGGGGCATAAGAAGTTAAATTATTCCAAAGGCAGAGAGTAAATTACCTTTCTAGTTCACCTGGCCACCTTCAGAATCGTATTAAACCATAAAAAGAAATTTACATTATTTATTTCCAGCAATAGAACCAAAATTGTATCAACACAAATCATATATCCTAAAACCAACAAAAGTGTTACTAAATCTTTCTCTTAATTTCTCCATTCATTTTGTCATAAGGCCAGGTTTCCTGTGTCTGTATGGCTTACTGTTCAGCCAGTGACTAGGCAGAAGTTGTGCTCAGACCCCTGGTGTCTCTAGGGCTTTCATTTGCCTCTGATGGCTCTGGGAATGGAGGTGGGATGGAACAATTTTCAAGTGTGGCTTAGCATTCTGGTCCAGCCCAATCTCCTCTGTGTGTGCCCGTTGTTATCTTTTCTTTGTTTTATTGAGGTCACATTGGTTTATAACATTATATAAATTTCAGGTGTACATCATTATATTTCAACTTTTGTATAGACTGTGCTGTGTTCACCATGAAAAGTCTAGTTGCCATTCGTCACCACACACATGTGTTCCTTTACCCCTTTCACCTTCCCCCCACCCACTCCCCCTCTGGTAACCACCAATCTGTTCTCCATATCTATGTGTTTGGTTGTTTGTTTATCTTCCACATATGAGTGAAGTCCACATATGAGTGAAGTAATTGTAATTTTCCGTTTCCATCTGACTTATTTCACTTAGCTTAATACCGCCAAGGTCCATCCATCTTGTCACAAATGGCATGATTTTGTCTTTTTTATGGTAAAGTAGTATTCCATTGTTTATGGCTGAGTAGTATGGCTGAGTGTATATATACCTCATATGCTGCTGGTGGGAGCGCCTACTGTTTTCTAGCTGGCCAAGGATGTGTGGAGAGCTTCGCTTCCAGGGCTCTTTCGTTTCCACGCTCTCCCTTTTAAAGGGCTGGCTTGTCAGTCACTTTCCCCACCAGGTCACAACCTCCGGCAAGGAGAGCTTCGGTTTCCACTCTGGCTTCCTACTTAGGTGGCTACTTTTACTGGCTGTGCCACAGGGTATGGTTTTTCACTCTGTTCCAAATCAAGTCAACCACCTCTGTCAGCAAAGCTGCAGGTTTTATTGGCCAGCCACACCCTGGTTAAACTCCTGTGCGGATATCACAGGGTGGGGGTAGGTGGGAATGGGAGCAGCCCCAGGCCAGAAAGCCAGAAAGTCCCACTGTTTTTAACTGAAGTTCTAGCAGTTTTCCATAAATAAATACTTCTTAATTTGTTTTTGTTTTTGATTAACTTTCAGGGTCCTAACTTGGTTGTTTTCCACAATATTGTAAAGGTTTATACTTGCTTTTTATAGGTGAATATTTGCTGACATCTTCAATCTATCATTGCTGAAAATTCTGCCTTTTTTCTTACATTGTTAAAGGATTTTTCAAGTATTTCATTTTATTATCACCAGTAGTCTATGAATTAATGTTATTTATATTATAATTTTATAGAAGCAGAACTTATGACCAAACAGATTCAGAAGTATAACGAGGAGTAGGATCTACATATGCCCAAAGAAATATAATTGGCTTGTTCCAGAAAACCCATTCATACCAAAGCGATAGGTGGTCAGCCTTTACATTAGTACCTTGTGTGAGAAAAAACAGCTCCGTGAGCTCCACAAACACACACCTTCTCACACAATGTCCTCTCTTTCATAGCTGAGAATAGAATGAGCTGTTCCCACCCCCCCTCATCACTTTGCCTCTCAAACAATATCCAAATCTTCTCAGTATTGAAACACATTGTTTTTATTAAGTGTAATGAATACATCTGAAATTAGGGGCATACTCAGATTCCAAAGAAAAATAAGAAACAGCTTATTTATACAACATGTACCAAAAACACAGCTCCATTAGGAATAACTCTCTTTAAAACACAGCATAAAGGTGATGAATTATTTTAGCATCTAACAATCAATCTGGGTTATGTTTTCCAATTCTATCACTGAGGTTGGAAACATTTTCATAAAATGTTTCCCACATGTGCACTCAGTCTTCCCATGAAGCAATTAGTTTTGTAATAAGAACATAGCTTATTTTTTATGTGGAAATTCTGGGTATTGCAAACAGTAGGCTTTGCAAATTCTGACAGGGAAGTTAAATGCTATCATGAGATACTATGAAACAAACAGTTCTAAATTTTGATCACCATTTCAGTTTTGTTGAAAAGATATATACACTATCTCAGTTTTAATTTGTATTTCAATGTTCAGTTTTGTTGAGTATATGACACAATATTATAGCTCAAAACTAGCTTAGACTGTTGTGTTCGCCAGCTTGTGCTGCCATAACAAACGACTGTAGACTGAATGAATTAAATGACAGAAATTTATTTCTCACTGTTCTGCAGCCTGGGAGCTCCAAGAACCAGTTTCTGGTAACGTGGGTTTCGCGCTGAGGCCTCTTCTCTCAGCTTGTAGGCAGCAGCCACCTTGCAGTGTATTCTTCTTTGGCTATTCATGGAGAGAGAGGGAGAGAGCTCCCAGTCTCTATTTTTATCAGGACACTAATCCTGTTCGACCAGGGATCACCATCATGACCTTATCTACCATATTTACCTCCAAAAGCCATCATACTGGGGGTTAGGGCTGCAACATATGAATTTTGAGGGGACAAAAACATTCACTCCATAATAAATGTCAACAAAAATTCACTCATTTATACATTCAAAGAGTATTTATTAGGGGAGGCTTGTGTTGCAGAGTGAATAAAAGAGACATTGTACTTGTCCTCATGCAGCTGGAATCTAGTTTATGTCTTTTTGCTTATGTCAACCTTTGGTAAAAATTTTGAAAATAATCCCCAGAATCTAGGGAAACTATATTTATACTGGAAGAAAGAATTGCCATGGCTGCCTTTTTTCTAATAAAAATTTTAATATTTCATATAGACAGTTTATGTGGAGGTAATAACTTTTTTTTATTAAGGTTATGATAGATTACAACCTTGTGAGATTTCAGTTGTACATTATTGTTAGTCATGTCGTGGGAACAACACTTCACCCTTTGTGCCCTCCCCCCCACCCCCACCCCCCTTTTCCCTGGTAACCACCGATCAGTTCTCCTTGTCTATATGTTAACTTCCACCTGTGAGTGGAGTCATATAGAGTTCGTCTTTCTCTGTCTGGCTTATTTCGCTTAACATAATACCCTCAAGGTCTACCCATGTTGATGCAAGTGGGACAATTTTGTCCTTTTTTATGGCTGAGTAGTATTCCATTGTGTATATATACCATATCTTCTTTATCCAATCATCAGTTGCTGGGCACTTAGGTTGGTTCCACATCTTGGCTGTGGTAAATAATGCTGCGATGAACATAGAGGTGCATGGGACTATTGGAATTGCTGATTTCAGGTTCTTAGGATAGATATCCAGTAGTGGGATGGCTGGGTCATATGGTATTTCTATTTTTAACTTTTTGAGAAATCTCCATACTGTTTTCCATAGTGGCTGTACCAGTTTGCATTCCCACCAACAGTGTATGAGGGTTCCTTTTTCTCCACAACCTCTCCAACATTTGTCACTCTTGGTTTTGGATATTTGCCAATCTAATGGGTGTAAGGTGATATCTTAGTGTAGTTTTGATTTGCATTTCCCTAATGATTAGTGATGATGAGCATCTTTTCATGTGTCTATTTGCCATCCTTATATCTTCTTTGGAGAAATGTCTGTTCATGTCCTCTGCCCATTTTTTGATCGGGTTGTTTGTTTTTTTGTTGTTGAGCTGTGTGAGTTCTTTATATATTATGGAGATTAACCTTTTGTCAGATAAGTAGCTTGTAAATATTTTTTCCCAATTAGTGGGCTGTTTTTTTGTTTCATTCCTGTTTTCCCTTGCCTTGAAGAAGCTCTTTAGTCGGATGAAGTCCCATTTGTTTATTCTTTCTATTGTTTCCCTCATTTGAGGAGTTACGGTGTCCAAAAAGATTCTTTTGAAACTAATGTCAAAGAGTGTACTGCCTATATTCTCTTCTAGAAGACTTATTGTTTCAGGCCTAATCTTTAGGTCTGTGATCCATTTTGAGTTTATTTTTGTGAATGGTGAAAAAGAATGGTCAATTTTCAATCTTTTACGTGTGGCTGTCCAGTTTTCCCAGCACCATTTGTTAAAGAGACTTTCTTTTCTCCATTGTAGGCCCTCAGCTCCTTTATTGAAGATTAGCTGTCCGTAGATGTGTGGTTTTATTTCTGGGATTTCGATTCTGTTCCATTGTTCTGTGCACATGTTTTTGTACCAGTACCTTGCTGTTTTGATCACTGTAGCTTTGTAGTATGTTTTGAAATCAGGGATTGTGATGCCTCCAGCTTTGTTTTTCTTACTCAGGATTGCTTTAGCAATCGCAGTCTTTTGTTGCCCCATATGAATTTTAGGATTCTTTGTTCAATTTCTGTAAAGAATGTCATTGGGATTCTGATTGGGATACCGTTGAGTCTGTAGATTGCTTTAGGTAGTATGGACATTTTAACTATGTTTATTCTTCCAATCCATGTGCATGGAATGTCTTTCCATCTCTTTATGTCATCATCAATTTCTTTCAAGAAAGTGTTGTAGTTTTCATTGTATAAATCTTTCACTTCCTTGGTTAAATTTATCCCAAGGTATTTTATTGTTTTCATTGCAATTGTGAATGGGATTGAGTTCTTGAGTTCTTTTTTCTGTTAGTTTATTGTTGGTGTATAGAAATGCTACTGATTTATGTACGTTGATTTTATATGCTGCAACTTTGCTGTAGCTGTTGATTGTTTCTAATAGTTTTCCTATGGATTCTTTGGGGTTTTCTATATATAAGATCATGTCGTTGGCAAACAGCGAGAGTTTTACTTCTTCATTGCTTATTTGGATTCCTTTTATTTCTTTTTCCTGCCGAATTGCTCTGGCCAACACCTCCAGTACTATGTTGAATAGGAGTGGTGAAAGTGGGCACCCTTGTCTTGTTCCTGTTCTCCAAAGGGTGGCTTCCAGTTTTTGTCTGTTGAGTATGATGTTGGCTGTGGGTTTGTATATATGGCCTTTATTTTGTTGAGGTACTTTCCTTCTATACCCATTTTATTGAGGGTTTTTATCATAAATGGATGTTGGATCTTGTTGAATGCTTTCTCTGCATCTATTGAGATGATCATGTGGTTTTTGTTTCTCATTTTGTTAATGTAGTGTATCACGTTGATTGACTTGCAGATGTTGAACCATCCCTGTGTCCCTAGTATAAATCCCACTTGATCATGGTGTATAATCTTTTTGATGTATTGTGTATTCAGTTTGCCAGAATTTTGTTGAGGATTTTTGCATCTATGTTCATCAGTGATATCAACCTGTAGTTTTCCTTCTTTGTTTTGTCCTTGTCAGGTTTGGGGATCAGAGTGATGTTGGCTTCATAGAATGTATTAGGGAGTGCTCCATCTTCCTCAACTTTCTGGAATAGTTTGTGAAGGATAGGTATTAAATCTTCTTTGAATGTTTGGTAGAATTCTCCAGAGAAGCTGTCTGGTCCTGGACTCTTATTTTTGGGGAGGTTTTTGATTACTGTTTCTATTTCTTTACTTGTGATTGGTCTATTCAGATTCTCGATTTCTTCCTGATTCAGTTTGGGGAGGTTGTAAAAGTCTAGGAATTTGTCCATTTCTTCCAAGTTGTTCAATTTGTTGGCATATAGTTTTTCATAGTATTCTCTTATGATCCCTTGTATTTCTTTGGTATCTGTTGTGATTTTTCCTCTCTCATTCCTAATTTTATTTATTTGAGAATTCTCTCTTAGTGAGTCTGGCTAAGGGTTTGTCGATTTTGTTAATTTTTTTGAAGAACCAACTCTTTGTTTCGTTGATCCGTTCTACTGTCTTTTTTGTTTCAATATCATTTATTTCTGCTGTAATTTTTATTATTTCTCTCCTTCTACTTACTTTGGGCTTTGTTTGTTCTGCATTTTCTAATTCTGTTAGGTGTCATTTGAGGTTGGTTATGTGAGATTTTTCTTGTTTATTGAGGTGAGCCTGTATTGCAATGAATTTCCCTCTTAGGACTGCTTTTGCTGTGTCCCATATGAGTTGGTATGGTGTGTTTTCATTGTCATTTGTCTCCAGATAATATTTGATTTCTTCTTTAATTTCTTCAATAATCTGTTGTTTGTTCAGTAGCGTGTTGTTTAGTCTCCACATTTTTGCACCTTTCCCTGCTTTATTCTTATAGTTGATTTCTAGTTTCATAGCATTATGATCAGAAAAGATGCTTGATATTATTTCAACTCTCTTGTATTTATTGATGCTTGCTTTGTTTCCCAAGATATGGTCTATCCTTGAGAATGTTCCATGTGCACTTGGGAAGAATACATAACCTGCTGTTTTTGGAATGTTATATATATATATCTATTATTTCCATCTGGTCTAATTTTTCATTTAATTCTATAATTTCCTTGTTTATTTTCTGTCTGGATGATCTATCTATTGCTGTTAATGGGGTATTGAGGTCCCCTACTGTTATTGTATTGTTGTTGATGTCTCCTTTTAGTTCTGTTAAGAGTTGCTTTACAAATTTTGGTGCTCCTGTGTTGGGTGCGTATATATTTATAAGTGTTATGTTGTCTTGGTGTAGTGTCCCTTTTATCATTGTGTACTGTCCCTCTTTGTCTTTCTTTATCTGTTTTACTTTGAAGTCTACTTTGTCTGATATTAGTATAGCAACATCTGCTTTCTTTTGTTCATTATTAGCTTGGAGTATTGCCATCCATCCCTTCACTCTGAATCTGTGTTTGTCTTTGGGGCTGAGGTGTGTTTCCTGGAGGCAGCATATTGTTGGGTCTTGTTCTTTGATCCATCCTGCCACTCTGTGTCTTTTGATTGGAGAGTTCAATCCATTTACATTTAGAGTGATTATTGAAATGTGGGGGCCTACCGCTGCCATTTTATCTCTTGTTTTCCAGTTCTCTTGCATTTCCTTTGTTTCTCGTCCCATGGTTTTTGGATTACTAATTCAGGTATGTAAATTTCTGTACTGGGTGTCTTCTTATTTGTAATTTGTGTCTTTATTCTTGTTATTTGTTTAGTGGTCACCATATGCTTAGTATAGAACATCTCATAGATGAGATAGTCTGTTTTCTGATAGCCTTTTATTTCCTTAAATTAAAACCTTCTATCCCTTTTCTCTTCCCCTTCTAGGTTGTTATTGTCAGAATTTTTTTCCCCTTCTTTCTTGTGTTGTGAGTTTGTGGTTAAAATGACAGGGTTATATTTATTCTTGGTGTTTCTCTTCCTTTAATCTTCAATGTTTTATTTGATTTTTGCTAACCTGTTCTGATGGAGTTGCTACTTTCTGTTATTGTACTTCTACTTATCTCCTTTGCTCTTGGTTTTGTAACCCCTTTCCTTTTTTCGATTTTTCAGGTATGAGGGTTTTCCTGAGCATTTCTTGAAGAGGAGGTTTTGTGACAATGAACTCCCTTAATTTTTGTTTATCTGGGAAAGTTTTTATTTCTCCATCGTATTTAAAGGATATTTTCGCTTGGTAGAGTATTGTTGGCTGCAGGTTTTTGTCCTTCAGAGTTTTGAATATAACATTCCACTCTCTTCTAGCCTGTAAAGTTTCTGCTGAGAAATCTGCTGATTGCCTGATGGGGGTTCCTTTGTAGGTTAGTTTCTTCTGCCTGGCTGCCCTTAGTATTTTCTCCTTGTTGTTGACTTTTGCTAGCTTCACTACTATATGCCTTGGTGTTGTTCTTCTTGTGTTGATAAATTTTGGAGATCTATTGGCTTCTGTCACATGAAGTTCCATCTCTCTCCCTAGGTTTGGGAAGTTCTCAGCCATTATTTCTTTGAACAGGCTTTCTGTCCCCTTCTCCTTCTCTTCTCCCTCTGGTATACCTATAATCCTTACGTTGCATCTCCTAATTGAGTCAGATAATTCTCGGAGAATTTCTTCATTTCTTTTTAGTCTTAGTTCCCTCTTCTCCTCTGCCTGCAGCATTTCTATGTTCCTATCTTCCAAAGTGCTAATTCTGTCCTCCATATTATCAGCCCTACTGTTCAGTGTGTCTAGATTTTTCATAATCTCCTCTATTGTGTTCTTCATTTCCAGTATTTCTGTTTGGTTCCTCTTTATAATATCAAACTCTTTTGTGACATAGCTCCTGAACTCGTTGAGTTGTCTATCTGAATTCTCTTTTAACTCGTTGAGTTTTTTAATGATGGCTATTTTGAATTCATCGTCATTTAGGTTATATATTTCATTGTCTTTGGGATTGTTTTCTGGGTATTTGTCATTTTCCTTCTGTTCTGGAGATGTAATATATTTTTTCATATACCTTGATGGTGTAGATTTGTGCCTCCGCATAGAGACAGAGTTTAATTACTGCTTCCACTTGTTTCTACTGGTGTGGTGGGGTAACAGCTGTTTATACTGCACCAACCAGGAACCCTATCAGCGGTTGCTAACTGGGCCTGGGTCCCTCCTCATAGTCATAGTGGTCCTGTGGGGTCCCTCTTCAGCTGTGGGGGCAGTCACAAGGGAGCTTCAGGTTGCTAGTGCCTACTTTTGCAGAGCACCTAGACGTGTTCTCTCCTTAGGGTCTGCAGTGGTATTATAGGCTTTCCCAGCTGCCAGGGGCAGGATCACCTATATTTGCAGCTCTGTCACTGTCGGAGCCCACAAAATCTCACTTGTCCACTATAGGTCACAGCAGAGCTATGGGCATCTTCTGCAGTCTGTGGTTAGCTCACCTAGCTATGCTACTTTTGTCCCAGGGTCTTCCAGCCTTTTGGTTGCCAGGCGGGGGCTCTCTACTAGTGCTGTGCAGAGGTTTTCTCTGAGGTTGCTGTGAGACTGTAGAGTTTCCCCCTGGGCCATGGAGCTGTGCCGCCAGAACTCCACTCAGCCCAGTCCTCTCCCCCAGGATCTCTGGGAGCCCCTTGCCCTGTCTGGGGCACAGCCGGAGACCGTGAGCTCAGTGGCGGCTGGCCGGCTGCTGCCCTGCCTGGGATTCTCCTCTTCAGGATCCTCCCAGTGTTCTGAATGCTGGGTGGGGCCTCTCCGCTAATGGTGGTTAGAGGCTTTGCCTGCTGCCAGGATGGAAGCCTGAAGTTTCCCCCTGGGCCGTGGAGCTGGCCGCTGGAACTCCACCCAGCCCCAGTCCTCTCCCAGGAGATCTCCGGTAGCCCCGAGCCCCCCCAGGTGACAGCCGCAGTCCATGAGACTGGCAATGGCAGCTGGCAGGCTGCTGCCCCGTTCCAGATTCTCTCTGGGAGCCTCCCAGCGTTGTGGATGCTGGGAGGGGACTCTCTGTTAATGATGGGTAGAGGCTTTGCTTGCTGCCGTGACAGAAGCCTGAAGAATCCCCCTGGGCTGCGGAGCTGGCCGCTGGAACTCCACTCAGCCCCAGTCCTCTCCCAGGAGATCTCCGGTAGCCCCAAGCCCCCCAGGCGACAGCTGCAGTCCGTGAGGCCGGTGGCGGCAGCCGGGGGGCTGCTGCCCCATTCGGGGTTCTCTCTGGGAGCCTCCGGGCATTGTGGATGCTCGGCGGGGCCTCTCCACTAATGGCCAGTAGAGGTTTTCCCTGCCGCCTCCGGTGTGGAACTGTGGAGTTTCCCCCTGGGCTTAGGTGTTATCGCAGGGGGCTTAGGTAGGGCTGTGGTCACCTGTTTCAACCATCCTTTCTCTGGTGTGTGCACCCTCCTGCCCTTGGTGTGTAGCGATGTTATGGGTGCATCCGCTGGAAGAAAGCTGCTTGCAGGTACTCGGCTGTTCGGGGGTGGGGGTCGGAGAGTTTTCACCTATCTCTGGAGGTAATAACTTTTAAATACATCGTGTGGTATTTTCTGAGGCCTTTCTTTGCTGTTGATGATATTACATCAATATAACACATCTACCAGTTTCCCACTTACGTAGTGATAAATATAGTTCAACTCTGTTTCATCTTACCCATCTTTTCAAGGGATAATGCAGGGGAAAGATGAAAAGGTTTTGAGCATTGGGTAGAAGAAAAGACATAGCATGAATCCAAAATGATATAACAATAATAATTGAAAAATTATAACATGGTAAAAATATTTTATGTCCAGCTATATATATTTGTTTTGTTAAAATATATGCTCTAAATCTGATTAGAAGCAGAATTTATACTTCAATAAGCTTTTCCCTAGTTAACAATTTTTTAGAATTATGTAATTCTCCCTCAATTTCTTAAAACTGTATGTTTTGGAGGAAGCCATCATTTAATGCTGTTTCATACAACTTAACTGTCAATGTGATTTCATTTTATAAAGCACCGTAGCTTTCTTTGCTTGAGGGTTCTTGTGCCATTCCAAATCTTTATACACAAATTTTCAGTTGGTACTCAAGGTCCTTCACAGCATAATATAGAAGAAACACGATCTTTCCTTCTCCTCACCCCTCCTCATTGACCAAGTCTCACATTGTTCAGCTCGCCGGGAAGAATAGATTAGATACTATTTGCTGAACAAATCTAAACCATTTTCCCATCTGTGCCACTTTTCATGCTGTCCTTATCCAGGAATGAAAAATACACACAAACATACACACATGTATGGAAGATGCATAATTCACATAGGACATCCCTGAATTTTCCTAACCACTTCTGTGACTTTTACCTCATTGAATCTCCAATCACACTTCACAACCAAATTTGAAGACAAATCTTTAATTGTTTCCAAGTTAGATGAAACAACACACAATCACATAAGGAATACTTTTTCATTTTCCATAAAAAATATGTTCTTAAAGGCATTTTTTATGTGGTTCAAAGTGTCTTAAATAAACAGATGCAATATACATTTTGTGTGAAGAAGTTTGTCCCTGAGCTAACATCTGTTGTCAATCTTCCCCTTTTTCTTGAGGAAGGTTGGCCCTGAGCTAACTTTCATGACCATCTTCCTCTATTTTATATGAGGGATACTGCCACAGCATGGCTCAATGAGTGGTGTATAGGTCTGCTCCTGGGATCTAAACCCACGAATCCCAGGCCACTAAAGTGGAGCACGCAAATCCAACCACTACGCCACTGGACCAGCCCCAATAAACATTTTTTTAAAGTAGGGAACATATACCGTTTTGTTTCTTTTTGTCATAAAATGATAATTGTGTAATTTTTTATCCCTCCAAGTTAGTCAGCTTGGAATTATATTCAATATACAATCATAGTAGCTATATGCAAACATGAGCTCCCAGGAGGTTAGTCACTCATTCATAAGGTGTGGTGCATAGGAGAGCCAGAGACCCAAGACATGCCAGACCCAACTTGTACTCAGTGAGTCTCAACCATAGGCATAAAGCTGGTTGATGACTGTGATCTGTAGGCACAGGTTAAAGCCCTGTTTTGGAAGAAAAGGAAAGATACAGACAAAGTTTTTGGCAAAGTAGAATTTATAAGACATTCTGTCTAATAATGATGAGGAAGCTAAGGAGCAAGTTTGGCAGGAATGAGGCAGGAACTTGTGCCCTGGCCAGCTGGCTGGCTGTGGACCCAAGGGCTTCATTCAAGCCTCACACCAGAGCAGACGTGCATTCAGAGCTGCTTCTGAGCCTGACAGTGCTCAGGTCCTCGGGTATTGATGATAACAGAAAAAAGCTCTGCTCTCACAAAGCTTACACTCCAGGGCAGGGGCGCAGACAATAAACAAACACATTTACATCAAGGCAGGGGCGAGTAGCAGTCAAGAAGATGAATCAAAAGGAAAAGGAGCACTAAATTAGGTAAGGTGAACAGTGAAAAACCTTTCAAATTAGGTGAAATGTGATTAGGGCCCTGTGTAAAGTAATGGAGGAGCCATAAGGATTTCTGAGTAATGTACCTTTCAGGCAGAAAAAAACGAAAACTGCCCTGTGTCTTGGTGAGAACATACTTGGTTTCAGGAGCAACAAGGTAGTATGGGTGATTGGGACAAAGTGAACCAAGAGTGAGTGGCCTAGATGAGGTTTTTAAAGTTATTTTTGATGAACATTAGCCAAGTCCATCATAGCTTTATACCTGTTTGTAAAAATATACTTCTACATGAAGAAGAAGGCAGTGGAATTTAAACAAATGTCTTGCTTGTTTAAACAAGGAATGATTGTTTCCCATCTACCTATATCACATGCAGTCACTTCACTGTCAAACATAGAGAGGCTGACAACCATTTTGCTCATGTCTTGGTATATTGTGAAACGTAAAGATTCATGTAGTATTCAGAAACTTATTTGTACGTTGAAGAGTATAAAAGAATTCTTTTTTTTCTGCTTTTTTTCTCCCCAAATCCTCCAAGTACATAGTTGTATATATTTTTAGTTGTAGGTCCTTCTAGTTGTGGTATGTGGGACACCGCCTCAACGTCGCACAATGAGCAGTGCGATGGCTGCACCCAGGATCCGAACTAGTGAAACCCTGGGCCACCGCAGTGGAGCACGTAAATTTAACCACTCGGCCATGGGGACAGGCCCTAAAAAAAATTCTCGAAGAAACTTATAGCCATGTTTCTTTTTTAGGTGTTTGTCTAGGTGTTTGTCTCCATATAGGAAAATGCAACCCATAAGTTGTTTCTAAAAGCATTTCTTCTCTGGTAAATTTATTTTGGCTGTTTAATTCTTTTGTAGGTTAATGCAGCAAGATTTTTTCTTATTAGATAACAATGCTAGGATAAAAATATATTCTTAAAAACCAAGTCAAAATGTTTCAATTTCTTCTGGCTATGGGAGATATGCAATTTATCAAAACTAGTATAGTGGAGAAAGTATGAGGATTATTTTTGAGAAATGAAATCTATTTTCAAGAAAATTTAGGAAGGAGATCATTTATCCTTATTTTTAAACCATAAGATTGAAATTAGTTGGCATCTCTTTATATCTAAGAGAGCCTCATTAAGCAAGATGCACAGCTCTTAGATATAATCCAGGACAGCTGAGCTTTTCCATATGTGTGACCAGTGTGACAACAATTATTAGTGTTCAAAGTTGAGGTAAGTCAGGCAGATGATGATGATACTTTGGTTATCATAAATAATGGAAAATGTATCCCTTTTATTACTAACTTGTTAATAAATACTGGTTATTTAAGAAATTCATGGGGCTAGCCCGGTGGTGCAGTGGTTAAGTTCGCATGTTCTGCATCTCAGCGGCCCAGGGTTTGCCGGTTCGGATCCGAGGTGCAGACATGGCACCACTTGGCATGCCATGCTGTGGTCGGCGTCCCACATATAAAGTAGAGGAAGATGGGCATGGATGTTAGCTCAGGGCCAGTCTTCCTCAGCAAAAAGAGGAGGACTGGCAGTACTTAGCTCAGGGCTAATCTTCCTCAAAAAAAAAAAAAAGAAAGAAAGAAATTCAGATGGCTGGATATTAAAATGTAAATTAAATGAAAAATGAATTATTCTTTCCCTTTTGCCAGGCATTGTGTCTACAGCTATAACTAATAATGACATAGTCTATGTCCTTGTGAAACTTTTTTTAAACTTTTTTCCACAATGACAAACAAGTATTTGCTTGATGTGTTCAAAAGCATATTGAAAAGACAATGTAAATAACTTCCATTCCTGAGAATATCAGGCTAGGTATATCAAGACTCCATTCTGCTGTGAATAACTAGGAAAAAGTTGTTAAAATATTACCACAAATTTGCTTAAAGACATTCAAAATCTAACAAGGTCCTAAAAATAGATGGTTTTAAGATCTGAGAAGAGAAGAAATCCAGGTAAGTGAGTCCAGTTTGGGAGCTGCTTTTGCCATAAGAGTATCTAACAATTCTGGAACGGAAGACATAGAGAATTAGAGCTTTGAAGAAGTAAGGAAACCAGTTTTGAAGTATAGGATCTGCCAAGGAGGAGAGACCCCTGAGAATCTTACCCACACTTTTGGGGGGCTCTGTAGAGCCTAACTGCAGGATTAAGGCTAGAGCAGGCAAATATTTGTCTTTGGAGGCATGAATTCCAGTTTTTAAAGATGACAATTCCTGATTGAATGAGGTGATCTAGAGTTGTAAAGCTCTTAGCCAGCCGCTACTCTTAATGATTATGGTAGCATCCAGGCCTCGATATTATTCTATATCTATATCTATAATGTGCCATGTACGAGTGCCAGAACCCAGCGAGACTTAGGCAGGTAAATAAGCAGATAAGACAGTGTCACTGAAACCCATGAGGAATCACATCTCACTGAAGTACTTCTTACTGGGAATTCTGGGTATTGACTGAGGAAAAATCACTACAATTTAAACAGCAGATATTTATTTTGGCAATTAGAATTGCAATTTGGGAGACACAGATTCAGGCAGAAACCCAAAATGTTCCCTGGAGAAGACAAAGACGGCAAGGTTTATAAAGACAAAGAGATAAATCACACAGTTTATTTTGCAAGATGTGTGATTGATGCTGTCAACTGTTATTTCTTGGCTATGTGTGATTGGTTGCTAGGGCCGTCTTTAAGGAAAAAAGGTCTTATCTATGGGAGTAAGCAGATTTCTATAGGAGTAGGCATTTTTCTTAAAGAAAGGTCAAAATAACAATAGTGAGGCACAGTGCAAAGGTCACATTCCATCTTGGCAGAGATGTGGTGTACCAGCATAAGCCTCACTTCCTTAATGGCCTCCCAGCTCATTTTAGAAGCCCTGACATATGTTACTGCATTTTATGATCATTGTCCACCTGGAAAATGTTGCTCCCAGCATCTCCTCT
Source organism: Equus quagga (assembly GCF_021613505.1). NCBI lineage: Eukaryota > Metazoa > Chordata > Mammalia > Perissodactyla > Equidae > Equus > Equus quagga. Next base: position 43,918,151 of record NC_060285.1, read on the forward strand.
GTGATGCAGAGATAGCCTGAGAGGAAAATAGTGGTAATGGAGAGAGGAACAGTGGACAATGCAGCACTAAGGACAGAGGTTTGCACAACATGATAAAGAAACTTTACTTAACACATATAGACTGCAGTACCTAACAGCAGAATTTATATTTTAAGAGGTCAATTTATAAAATTTGACTGAATGTGAGTCATAAAGGAAATCTCAAGCAATTTTAAAGATTTAAAATCATAGGAGTATGTTCTCTATCTAGAAAGAAATTAAGCTAAAAATAATTAGCTAGAATATAGCAGCATGTAATTATGAAAAATAATTGGAAAATGTATGTTAGCAAAGTGCTGAACACAAAGTCATTATACAAAATTTAGTTATATTTCTATATGCAAAATCAGAAAAATAAATTTAAAATGATACTATTTGCCATAGCAACGCTCACATATATACACATATTTTGGAATAATGCTAATAAATATCAGAATTCTAAGAGAAATTTAAAACATTTTTAAGAGCCATTGATAAGCTATTGTAGGGGAGAAAGAATATTTCTTCTACCCTCTGGGTCCTTCTGGCTGGGCTACAAATTAAATTGACATGAGACAGAATAATAGGAGAAAATCAAACAAAGCTTTATAACATGTATACATGGGAGAGACCCAGGAAAATTGAGTAACTCGCCAGAATGGCCAAGCTGCCAGCTTAAATATCGTCTTCAGCTAAAGACAAAAGAAGGTGTTGGGGGTGGTGGTTTGGGACTTCAAAGGTGAGAAAGGCAATTCGCATGGAAATGGAAAAGCAAATGTTTCGTAAACAGAAATTTGATAAGAATGAGCTTAGCAAGGATCCTCCAAATCTACTGATACCCAGAGTTATCTATGTTGATGGTCTGTCCTGGGGACAGGCCTTCTATCTTAAATTCCTTTAGGCAGTTAGGGGGAAGGTCACAGTTTCTTTCAGAGTCTTTTGTTCTATCAGGGCAAAGAGACACATTTTGGGGTGACCAATTTTGATCCCCACACTATAAATAAATTAAGGCATATTCAGTTTGCAAGATATTTCAAAGATATATATTCTTCTAATACTGCTCTTTAGATTTAGTGCAACTCAAATAAAAGTTTCAATAGGTTTGTGTATGTGTGCATGTGCAAATTAAAATTTTGATTCTTAAATTCACACAAAAATGCAAAGGCTTTGGAATAGTCAAGTCATTCATGAAAATGATAAACATTTTTGATCTCCATAAAGGACAATGTTTTTAATCAAAGGTGCTCAGAAAATTTATCTGTACAGAAAATGTGAAAGTTGAATATTACCTCACATCACATATAAATATAAATATCAAGTGTGCTATAGATCTAATTATAAAAGCCAAAATAAATTAATACAAGATACATACATAACATGTCTAGAATGTACTATAGGAAAATATATTCATGATTTTCTGGTATCAAACAATTAATTAATTGGGACACAAAAATCGCTGAAAATAAAAGAAAATATTGATGTACTGCATGAAAATTAAAAATCATTAAAGTAGAGAAAAAGCAAGTCCAATGGTGAGAAAAGACTCTTACAACACATGTTACCCACATAAGGAGCATAGTCACTGCATAGGAATGAATTATAAATAACTCATTGACATCAGTAAGAAAACAATGAACAAGCTAGAAGAAAAAAATTGTCAAGAGACACAGTCAGGTACTTTACAAAACAAAATGTGCAATTGGCTCACAACACATGAGAAGTGCTTAAAACTCACTTGTACTCAGAATAATGCTAACTGAAATCACAATGAAATACAACTACAGTCATGTGTTGCATAATGATGTTTCAGTCAATGACAGACTGCTACACAACGATGGGTAGACGTGTAGTACCATCTAAGTCTGTCTTTAAGTACGGTAGGGGAGGAAGAAATTTTTCTCTACCCTTCTAGGTTCTTCTAGCTGGTTTAGGAATTAAAATAATGTGAGACAGCTTGACAGGAGAAAAACAAATAAAAGTCTAATAACATGTATATGTGGGAGAAACCTAGGAAAACCAAGTAACTCACTAAAATGGCCAAAGCCCTCACCTTAGATATCATCTTCAGCTAAAAACAAAAGTAAACATTGGGGATGGGGAGAGTCACAAACTTCAAAGGGGGAGGATGGCAATTCACAGGTAGGAAAAGAAGCAAATGTTTGGAAAATAAGCGTTTGGCCACACAGAACAGGAAGAACACAGAGGGGAGCCCAACAAACAGGCTTTTCTAGGTCCCTCCCTCTCTACCACCTGGTTCATGTTATGGTAAGGTGAGAGCTTGCTTCCTGAGACAGGATTTTTTATCTAAATTCTTTTAGGCAGTTAAGGAGGAGGTAACAAGAAAAACTTTCTGAGTCTTTTGTTTCTTAAAAACAATCTAAAATAACCCTTGTGTTAAAGAGACACATTTTGAGATGGTAAATTTTGTTCCCCCTCAGTACACTCAATAATGTTCTCACAATGACAAAATCATCTAATGATGCATTTCTCGGAACATATCCTCATCGTTAAGCAATGAGTAACTGTACTTACCTACTAGCCTGATAAAAAGATTTGAAAAAAAGGGTAGTAGGAAATAACAGGAAAGATAAGGAGCAACAGGCCCTCTCAAAATTATCAGGGGACTATTAATTCATACAATTACCAAAATATCCATATAGTATGACTCAGTAATTCCATTCCTAGGTCTATTTCCAATAGAACTATGTATGTAAAGAGGTTTCTTTAAGATTATTCTAAGCAACACTATTCAGAATACTAGAAATAATCCAAATGTCCACCAATAGTAGAATGGATGAATACTGTTTTGCATATTCATATAGTGAAATACTGTGCAACAATGAAACCAAATAAATATAGCTTCATGCCACAACATGGATGAATCTTACAAGGACAATCATGAGTCAAAGAATATACAAAAGTAGCAGAATTCATGATTCTCAGTCAGAGGCAAAAGTAAGCTCAGCATTAGTTTAGGATTATTAGCTAGGATATTAACTAATTAATAGTTAAGATATTGATTATCTTGGGTAGGAGGGGGAGGGTAATGATTGGCCAGGATCAAGAGGTCACTTCTGAAGTGCTGATAACATTCGCTGTCTTGACCTGGGTGGTAGTTCTACGGGTATTCAGTTTTTTATCTTACAATGAGTTTTACATTTATTTACAGGTACATTTTGCTATACTTGTTCTATACTTTAATTTATAAAGTTAAGAAATATATAAATATAGCAGTTTTATAATGTTGCCATCCAACTTTAGGTATGTGTCTGAGAAAATGGGGGAATTGTGGCTAATGTGGAGGCAAGCTTCTCTCACTTTGCTTTGGAGCACACAGTTATCACAAGTGACTATGTAGATGTAATTATATAGATGGGTGATTAAGGATTGACTAGGGTCTAAAAAAGAGAGAAAAGAAAGTTTCCTGGGAAAATCAACAGACACAGGCAGTCAGATATTGATATGCAGAAAAACATGCAAGCTCAACATCAAAACACCAATAAATAATCACCTTCATAGTGCATGACACAGAGTTGTGTGATTTGTAAGATAGTGTGAGAAGGTAAGAAAAACAAGACCGGAAGAGATCCAGCAGGTGATGCCATATCTGTCAGAGTTCCACATAACACCGCAGACACAGCGCAATTAACAGCCTTTTTTGTTTGCTGCTTTCCAGTAAAACTACCACAATGGGCAGACTTTCAAAATGTTATTTTAAGAAATATTCTATGTACAGGATTCATTAGCACGTAAAAGGAGCAGATACGGCTTATTATTATGTTTAAAAGGAAGAAAAATTACTAGAAGGATATGGGATTTGCAGTCAGACAAATAGCTATAGCTTGTGACCTCGGTCATGTTTCAATAGATTTGAGCCTCGATTTCCTTAACTGTTAAATTGCCATGTTATTTCACATAGATGCTGTCAGAATTCAATATAAACATCTAAGAATTAGTTCAGTGCCTGGCACTTAGTAATATGTAGAACACAGTATATTATTAATTATATTATATATAAATATATGCAATTTATATCTAAATTAAATATATATTTAATTTATAAAACACAATAGTAAATATAAAACAATATTTCATGTGGATGCAATTATCTTTGGTGAGATATCCAGAGGTTATACCTTTTGTCTTGGTCTTCAAAATTTTTAGGTGACACTGCCGTAATATAAGGATAAAGGGGAGTCCCTGCTTAGAGTTCCTCATCTTCCTCGACATGGCAACCACATGTGACCATAACCTCTCTAAATGCAACCACAACCACTTCAAACATCTCCATTTTGGTCTTCTGGATGTCTAGGCCAAGAAAGATCCAGTTAGTACTCCCCCTTCACCAGCATTCTCTGTTTACTGCCTAACTACTTCCTCTATTCTGGGTAATTGATATAAAGATGGTGATACTCTCTATTACACATTATTCTTTTTTTTTTTTTTTAAGGAAGCTCATCTCTATTCTCTGGTTGGAACATAGTCTCCAGGATAAACCAGCTTTGAGATAGGGTTGGTGAGAGTGGCTGCTAGAAGGACATTGGAGCTGATTATCTTCTGCTGCTTTCTTTATCTTTCTTCCTTTTTTTTTTTTTGGTGAGGAAGATTGGCCCTGAGCTAACATTTGTTGCCAATCTTCCTCTTTTTTTCTCCCCAAAGCCCCCCATAACTAGTTGTATATACTAACTGTAGGTTCTTCCAGTTCTTCTATGGAATGCCACCTCAGCTTTGCATGATAAGCAGTGATAGGTCAACGCCCAGGATTGGAACCTGTAAACCCCAGGCTGCCGAAGTGGATGGAGTACGACCACTTAACTGCTCAGCCACAGGGCCAGCCCTTAGACATTATTCTAAGCTTTCCCTACAGGATGGACTTTTATGTTGACAACAGAACCATATTTCACATGAAATGATCTCCCAACATTGAAGCACAGTTCCCCCACAAAATTGACTTTGTGGGTGACCTCTGCTAACCTCTCCAGTTTCATCTTAAGCTACTCTTTTTTGCTATGCCTTGATATATTACACATCCAGGAAAATAAGAGCAAAATGTTTTCAAGAGGTTTACTGGCTAAACTCTGAACTCCAGGGACATTGTTACAAAGACCAGGGGAAAGCCTGCAAAAGAGCACTAGGGTGAGAGACTGGACATGTTAGACGACAAAGAGAAGAGTGGGGTGGGGAGTCAAGTAAAAAATCAGTGTAATGATATGAAATATATTTGGGAAGGTAGGCTGGAAATTTACAGAGACCTGGTAAGTCATTAATAGAAGTATGGATTATAATTTCATTGCAAAGGGAAGTCGCTGAAGATTTTAGGCCAAGAACTAACTGGAAGTGATCTTTATAGTTAACGGATAAAAATGCAACAAAAATAGAAATGAAAAGAAAAATTGAGAAAATTCTAAAGTAGACCTGAAAATATATGATCTTATCTTGGAGTAGAAGTGAAGGATAGTAGATAAGAGGTTGGAGGCAGAATCAACAAGACTGGTTGAAGGACCAGAGGTGGAGAATGGTGGCAGTGGGGATGAAAACTAAGAACCAGGGGAGACTGCCAGATTTCCTACCTCAGAACTTAACAGCACATGATGTCATTTTATTGAAATAGGGGAAAAAACTAGGAGAAAAACAAAACTTTGTTTCCATTATCCTGATTATTATCTACTTAAACTAATGACTTATTTTATGTCCATCCTTATAAGACCGAGGGCAGGAACGAAGTTTGATGTTCACCACTTGCTATTTATTGATCATTTTTTAAAGATCAAATATTTTTTAAACAAATAAATTCAAAGCTGAGATCTTTCATGTGAACCAAATGCAAATGGAGAATTATATGACTTAAGAAATTTCAGAATAAGTGAAGCAAATTACAAGGATGTCAGACTTTCCCCCCGACATTCTCCATAGTTAACCAGGCTTCCATCATTATATTTAAAGCAAACCATACATTTTTCCTTATGCCTAAAGTGCATCAGCGTTATAGCAGCCCTAAATGATACAGCATTTCTCTTTGGATCCCAATAGCCTTTGAAAATCATTCCTAAGCTACAAAGAACGTTTGATTTTAATAAGAGGACTGTATAATTCTATTTACATGATGAAATGAGCACATGTACTTAAAAAACTAGACAATTGTATTATTACCCACTTAATTCATCTATTGATATTTGTGCAAGGAAACAACTAAGATTCCCTCAAATTTATTGGAAATGTAGTTTAAAAAATTCCTTACGAAAGTGATAATGTTTAAGATTATAGCAGTACTTTTCAAGTTATAATTTCAAAGGAAATAGAGTGACTTCTATGCACATACTTATATTTTATGTAGAGAATATCAGGAAAGACTTAATATAAAGTGGATTTTTGCCTTGAAAATCATATAATGAACCGTAGACCTGGTGACCCTTTAGATAAGTAGCACTGATACACTTTAGAGACGTTCCATGGGACAAGGAGACCCACAACCAGGAAGGCCTGGATCTGCCTGGATTCAGTCCTTAGTCTTTAACACAGGAGAGATCTTTCCAACTTTCAAATTGCTTCCTTGAAGTTAGAAAATAATGAAGATTTTAAAAGAAGTTTTCTCATCTTAAATCCATTTTTAATGTTTTTACTTTAAAATATTTACTCCTTTTTATGTAACATCTCAGATCTAAAGAATAAAAGTGACAAAGGTTATTTTATCCAATAAAGTGGCTTATTATAATATTTCGTCACTGTTAGGTTAAACTAATCAGTTTATATCAAGCAAGTGCTTCATTGTCAATACTTGACAATTTTCCAGAATAATTTTCATTTTCAAGTATATTGCCTCACTGTTTCCATAAATTAAAAAGAAGTTAGATGATGTGTCCCAATTGTTAATTAAAAAATATACTCCCTAAGCTTTTAAAATACATAGTAAATACAGCATCATATACGCAATATATTTTATAATACTAATATTAAATATATAATAGATATAAAAGATAGCAAATATGCATGCTGCCACCACTACCATAAACTGAAAAAAAGACAGATGTATAAAAGCACAAGAAATCTCAATAAAGTATATTTTAGAGAGTTTTAGGGCAATTTTCATAGCTAGAGCTATATTTATATTCTCATATAAATTAAAAACTTATTCTGAAGACTAGTTGACTCCAGGTAACCTTCACAATGGAGGTTCTGGAAGGCACATGAATGACGGAAATCATCAGCATATGAAGGAATGTTTCCCTTACCGTCCATATTGTGCAAGGCTGGGTTCTGTTTCATTTTATCATTCCACAGTCATTCACTTCTGACCTCAGTCCCAGCGTTTTCCTTTCTGACTTGTTCATCAAATGGTTCCTGGCTTATGCCAGCTGCCCAGGTAAAAATCAAATCCTGCTCTCAAATATGTCTTCTACCTAACTCTTGGGAGAGTTCTTCTCAATTTAAAATGCATGAGAATCACCTAAAGGCCTTTTTTTTTTTTTTAAGATTTTATTTTATTTTTTCCTTTTTCTCCCCAAAACCCCCCAGTACATAGTTGTACATTCTTCATTGTGAGTCCTTCTAGTTGTGGCATGTGGGATCCCGCCTCAGCGTGGCTGGACGAGCAGTGCCACGTCAGCGCTCAGGATTCGAACCGACGAAACACTGGGCTGCCCGCAGCGGAGCGCGTGAACCCAACCACTCGGCCACGGGGCCAGCCCCTAGAGGGCTTTTTAAAGCACTGATTCCTCGGCCCCATGCCCAGAAATTCCTATTCAGCGGGTCTGGAGTGAGACCAGAAAATGTTCATTTCTAACAAACTCCCAAGTGACGCAGATCCTGCGGCTCTGTGAACCGCACGTTCAGTACCACTGTCTCGGGTGATATAAACGGTCACCCAAAATCTATTCGAAGTTCAAAATGCAGCCAAGCCTGCTTTCCTCCAGTTCCAATACATTAGCTACTCACTGTATACAGAAAAAGCAATCATTTATTGTCCGGTTTTTGATAGCCATGAAATAAATAAATTGAATAACTGATGATTTCACTAGGAAAGCGCAATCTGTTTGGCCAAACCAAGCAGCTTAACAGTGTTAACCTTCTGACTGTTCCAACCAACTAAGTGACTTCAGTTGGATAAAAGAGTCATGGGTATGAAGAGTTCCAAGAGTTTATTCTTACTGGCCCTCAAACGCTTATAAATTAAACATACTAGTGCTTTTTTCTCTCTAGATAATTTGTGTGTTTGTTTGTTTCTGTTTTAGGCAAAACAGCAAGAGTAAGAACTTGCTCTGGAAAAATATGATGCTTCTTTGAAGTTAATTAGCACAATTGAGGCAACAACGTTTCAAGTCCTTTTTTTCCATCTTCCTCTGGACTCCTGCCACTTGAAGCATTTCTCTCTAAAATGAGAGGTTAACAATCCAGACTTCCTTCTAGTACCAAGGAAAAATTGTACCAATGAAGTACACGAATCTATATCTTTAACTTTAGAGACTGCAGTTATCAATTTAAAATGCAAGTTAGCTTTGCTAGACAACCACATTCATCACATTTAAGAACGTAATACAGAGGAGATGCACAGGGGCTAATATCTTATCCTAGATTGTGTTTAAACTTGTCAAACAAACTCTCTTTGCACAGCACGTTCTTAGGAACTAGGCCTCTCCATGTTGTAACCATCAGGAAGGGGACTCACACTTTGGCATTCCAGGGGTAACAGAATATTGGTGACATTTGTCATAATGATGACATTACATTATGTCAGTGACAAAAAGAGAACTAAATAAAGCCTCTACCGTGGAAAAAAAATGAGAGATGATTATTACCTGTAATCAAATGTACTATCCAACAGAGAAAAATGAATTATGCAATAAAATAAAATAGCTTGTTTTATAAAATATACTGCAAATATTCTTTATTTCTAAAGAAATAAAACTTTTTTAATGAGTTTAGTAGATTAGGTTATTTTGTTTAATGTTTGACTCAATCAGTGAAATAGAATTTTGCCAGGTAGTTTTCTGATTCTATGTCAAAACAGTGATTTGTTAACTGGTCTTACACAAGACAAATATCTTTGAAACATTTTTATGTCTAGATATTACATGGAGCTTAGTCATAGCTGAGTTGCTATTTTTTAATTTTCCCAGATATATCAATGTGATTTTATTGTGTGATGTATGTTTTGCTTTAATTTTATTTCATTTTTGTAAAATAGTGCTAGGCATACGTAAGTTTATTTGAATCTCTATATGCCAGCATTAGAGTGTACAATTTGTAGGATTCAGCTTGTGGGATTTACAAAAAAAGGGAAAGCAAAGGTTGTATGAAAGAAGGCATATATGAAAAGAAAGAAAAAACAGTGAAATCTGTTACATACTTATAAGCCAAAACTGTCCTCGGGGAAGTTCAGCTTGTTTTGCGTCACTTCAGCACCACTCCTGGGAAAGAGCCAGTCCGTGCAAGGTAGCCCCCGGCACGCTATCCTTCAGAGGCAGTCATTCTTATCCTTAACTGCGCTATGCGTCTGGGAAAAGGCAATAATGGAAACAGGCTTTAGAATAAGGGAAGTAAAAACAACCCAACTAGATGTGAGTCCCGAATCCACCCGTTACCAACACTGCAAACTTGAGGAAAGTGCTCAAGTTCTCGAAGCTTCAGTTTCCATCTCGTGAACCACCTAAGCTTTCCTGCATTTTTTTGTCACTCCATATTTTATGTAGCACTGGAAAAGTTATGTTTTAGTTCTCGGATTAAAAAGAGAACGGTACAGGAAGCTACCAGAGTGAGGACACATAGAAACATGTTACTTAGATGTTAGCTTGAAAAGAAGAGTGTGTAGAAAATTTTTAATGACTTCAAGAGGTTCTTTGTCAGGTATTTGTGGATTGACTTTCTACTCCTTGTGAAGATCCATTTAAATGGCAGAGAATTCATGAAAACTAACAGCACTAGAAATCAATAGAAAAGGGGATTTTTGCTTGTTTATTTTTAATCAGATATATTTAGGCAATCTTATGAAATACACTTTGATATGTTCAAATAAATGCATTGTGGAAAGAATTTAAAAATACATATTAAAACAAATTAGACATGTAAATAATGTCTTGAAAAGAAAATTATATTTAAATGGGGGATCAAGGAGGGCTATTGTTTTACTTTTATTGCTCAGATTTCTTAGAAAAAGAAAGTATTCAATAGTATTCACATAATTTAAATTCACTCTTAATTAAAAAGCAGATGTAATTTCACTGAGGGGTGGATGAGAGCAGGGTGTCCGAGCTCACACATCCTGCAGGTGCTCCGGGGTGACTCCACAACCACATCTGCATTTGGGTCAGCACTACTCCTGTTTCCCCATGGTTCAGCTCTTACCTATGTGTTGGAACCAGAGGCTGGGGGTGGAGAGAGGAGGATGGGATCTGTCTTTTCATCACTTTCCTGCTTTCTTCTTACACCCTATCGTTCTTACTCACTCTGCTGCTTCAGGTTCTTCCAGGATCAGGGTGTAGGAATTAGGCATAATAGAAAAAAGAAAAATAACGTCATTCATGGGTTTCTCTTGGCTGTTGGCTACTCACTGCCATAGCAGAACAAAGGCTGAGTGTTTCATGAGAAGATCACTTTTCCCCAGGAAAGTCTGCATCAAACTGATTGAGAAGGATCGATCACTGGTATCATACAGATCCGCTCGCCAAATTGACCAGCACTTGCTCCCTCTTCTTCCACTGCCATCGCAGGGTGGTTCAGGCAGTGGACTCCAGCCTTCACTATTCTCAGGACAAGAGGTGGGTACCTATTTTCACATATGTCTCCACACTTCTGGGACTCCTGTGAGTCTCACAAGAACTCTCTATGCCCTGCTCTAATGGTAGCATGGGGCAGGGCTCAACTTCTATACCATAACATATGCATGAGAGTTCACCCCTCCTTCTTGGAGCCATCAGGAATGTCTTTGTGTTTCTTTCACTGACTCCTACCAATTTGGCTGTGAAGGAAGAAGTATCCTTAAGTTTGGAAACATTATAGCACCCTGAATTCCTACACAATCTCTTCGATTAATCAATACTCTTCTACAGAATCTGTAAGTTGTGTCGGCTATTGGGAGTACGTGTGCTGGGCTGCTTTTCCTGTCTTCGCTATGCCCTGAAGGATGCATCTGGCTCTGCCACTGCTCTTAAATGTGCGGGGCTATACCCATTGTCTTCAGGTTTGGAGCCTCAACCAACAACTCAGAGACAATATGAAAATTCCCATTCAAATTTGTTCCCATTATAAAGCTCGATGACAGGAAAGTGTTAATACACTGTGCAAAAGTTGGAACTGAGAGAAACAAGTAGACATAAAAAGAAATGTAAGTGTACTAACATCCTTTTTCTAAAAGGTAGGGTAAAAAATGGATATTACTAAAATTAGTAGACTAACAGAGTTTTAAGCATATGATAAATTAATGGTTACAGAAACAGATATTTGGAATCTGTTACATGGTTGCCTTTGGAAACTACCCAGGGTATTGGGAATTAGGAAGACATTTTCATATCCTCTTGAATTGCCTCAAAGGCAGCTGTGCAGCCATCCAGACTTGGTGTGTACGTCTGTGTGTATGAGCGTGTGCATCAGAAAAGTTGACTAATCAACTGATATTGTTAGATATTGGGTCATATTTCCTGCTTTAATCAGATATTGAGTCAACTCTCCTCAGATACAGGGAGTGGACATGAATATACATAAAAGATGATTTTTTTTGTTTAAATATACCAATGTCATTCTTAGTAAGGGAGATACATCCATTCTTCATTTTTTTAGACAAACTTTTTAAAGTGCTCTTTGTTTGCCAGACAGTAAAGATGTAAAGATTATTAGGGCACACTCACTATAATTTAGGAAAATACAATGCACAAAAGGGTGGGATGTGGCTAACAAAGTTTTCATAGTAAAATTTAGACAATTTCTTTAACATGTAGCAATTGTTTTACTGGGACTGTTGAATAAGTAATTTAGATCTTTTCCAAGTTTCTTCAGAAAGAATAAATGGAATTTCTGATTCAAAACCATAGATTTTGATTTACAAGATTTAACTTCTTTTTAAAAGTCTCATACAATTTTATATTAAAAATATCAGTATTGATTAACTCCCGACTATGCATACTCACATGCTCACATTAAGAGAAAATAGTTTTTGAAAATAGTGTTATGAATTATTATTTTACTGTGCTCAAAACACAGATGTTCATCCATGGCTCACAAGAATGATTTTGAAGCTTCAAGATTATGAACTGCTCTGATCCTGGTCTGTGCATGACTCTGGCAAAACTCTTTAGCTACTGTAGTTAAAATGCCTAGACTGCTCTTTCTCCCAGAGGCAGAGAAGTCATTAAAATACTACTGCCTTCCTCCCAACCTTTCCTTCCAACGACAAGGAATACCTATTGCATCCACCCACTCCGCAGGGTATCCTGTCTGCATTTGGCCACTAACTTAACTCTTAGTTAACACTAGATTCAAGCCATGTTCTGATATTGATATTTCTGACAACCAAAGGGAGAACCTTATGACATTTTTTTTTTTGCCAAAGCCAATTTCAAGTAATTAAGAACTCCTGTGAACAGCCAACCCTGCTCCGTTATTGCTTCTCTTCTCATGAGAACAGAAAAACAACTTCCCATTTCATGCACTGCACTTCAGCATATTTATATATATATTTACATAATGTATATTTACATATATATATTTTTCTTTTTGAATAGAATCAGTACCTAATTTTCTTTTTTAAACATACCAAAAAAGTCAGAATATATACAACCAGGAACTTTGCTATGTTCTTATAATTGTTAGATAACATATTTCAATTAATCAATATTTATTAAGTGCATATAATATGCAGGAATTCTAAGCATTTGATTATATCTGTGCATAAATGCGAATAGATTTCTATCTTTATGGAGCTTATATTTTAGGAAAGAGAGTTAGACAATAAAAATATATAGTGAATGAATTATCTAATATTAATAAATATGAGGACAAAAAAGTTTATGACTATACATGGGATCAAGATTGTCAGGGGCTTGGAGATGAAGATCATAATCTTAAGTAGGATGATCTGGTAATTCTCCCTGAAATGATGAGATTTGAGTAAAGATTTAAGAAGGTAAGTGATTTAGTCATATGGATTTCTGGGTTCATTCCAGAAGAAATGAATAGCAAATGCACAATAATTATGGTGGAACCAAAGAGGCCAGTGTGGCTGGAATATCTTGGTGGGGGTGAGGGTAGGAAGAATAGGAAGTGAAGTCAGAGAGTTAAGGGGCAGTCGGGGGGACCAGGTTATTTAGGGCTTTATAGACTGCAAGGCTGTGGCTTCTATTCTGAATGAACTAGAGACTTTAAGGGAGAAAGACAATTCCTCTGCCCTCTGGGTCCTTCTGGCTGGTCTCAGAATTAAATTGACATGAGACAGAATAACAGGAGAAGATTAAACAAAGTTTAACATGTATACATGGGAGGGACCCAGGAAAACTGAGGAGCTCAGCCAGAGTGGCCAAACTTCAATTTAAATACCATCTTCAGTAATGACAAAGGAGGGAATTTGGGGGTAGTGGTTCGAAACTTCAAAGGGGAGGGAGGCAATTCACATGGACATGGAAAAACAAACATTTGGTAAATAGAACTTTGAAAAGAGTGGGCCTAGCAAGGACCCTCACAGTCTACTGATACCCAGAGTTATCTATGGTGATGGCCTGTCCTGGGGACAGACTTTCTATCTTAAATTCTTCTAGGCACTTAGGGGGAAGGTCAAAGTTTCTTTCAGAGTCTTTTTCAAAAAATATTTATTTATTTAATTATTGATTAATTGATTGATTGATTGATTGAGGAAGATTAGCCCTGAGCTAACATCTGCTGCCAATCCTCCTTTTTTTGCTGAGGAAGACTGGCCCTGAGCTAACATCCATGCCCATCTTCCTCTATTTTATACGTGGGATGCCTGCCACAGCATGACCCGCCAAGCACTGCCATGTCCACACCCGGGATCTGAACTGGAGAACCCCAGGCTGCCGAAATGGAACATGTGAACTTAATTGCTTCACCACTGGGCCAGCCTTCAGAGCTTTTTGTTCCTAAAAATAATCAGGCCAAAGAGACATATTAGGGCTGGCCAATTCTGCTCCCCCACAGATTTGTCACAAGGTTTGAGTTCAGGAGTGAAATGACCTGACTGAGACTTAGAAGGACCCCTCTCCCTCCACTGGCTTCTGTACATGAATTAATTGTATTGGGCTAAGGGGAGAAGCAGAGAGGCCAGTGAGGTGGCCACTGTGGTAATCTCAGTAAGAGATGATGGAGACTGGTTTGAGGAGGCGGCAGTCGAGCAAGTGAGAGGCTGCCAGCTTCCAGAAGAGCAGCATTGCAGGGGGTGGGAGAATGGAGGCGAAAATGACTCCAGGAATTTGGGGGTTAAGCAATGGAAATAATGCACTTGGGTGTAAGCAGATTTAGGAGGATGAAAACAGGGGTCAATATTGCACATAATCAGTTTGAGCATTTCAATAGACATCTGAGTAAAGATGTTAGTAAGAAGCTGATAATTAAGTTTGAAGTTCAAAAGGAATAACAGACTAAAGATATAAATTGAAGACCATTAGCATGTACATGGTATTTAAAGTCATGGGACTATATGAATTCACCAAAGGAGCGAGGCTAGCTCAAGAAGAGAAATGACCAAACTCTCAGCCTTGAGATATTCCATGGGTTAGAGATTGGGGATATTAGGATGAAACTGCAGGATTAAGAAAGAACCCCTGGGGCTGACCCGGTGGTGTAGTGTTTCAGTTTGCACACTCCTCTTCAGTGGCCCAGGGTTTGCGGATTTGGATCCCGGGTGCAGAGCTACACACTGCTCATCAAGCCATGCTGTGGTGGCATCCTACATACAAAATAGAGGAAGATTGGCCCAGATGTTGGCTCAGAAACAATCTTCCTCACCAGAAAAAGAAAAAAAGAAGAAGAAGAAGAAAGAAAGTATCCCTGTGAAGTAGGAAAAAAAGCAGCAGATAGGGTTACCCTGGAGGAGAAGTGAAGTGAAGAATGTATCAAAGAAGAGAGAGTGAGCATCTGTGTGCAACACTGCTGACAGGTACCGTAAAATGAGGACTGTGATTTAATCTTTGGATTTAATACTGTGGGTGTCAATGGTGTACTGGATAAGAACAGCAATATGGGAGGTGTGGAGCAGAAGCCAGATTATAGAGGCTATATAGAGGCTATACAAATATAGAAGCTAAGAGAAAAGTGGAAAGAGAGAAAAGGGAGAAATTTAATATATGCAAGTCTTTCAAAGAGTTTCACTGCAAAACAGAGTAATCCTTCAAGGGGACAGCTGTTACTACTTCATAGATTAGAAAAACAAAACTGATCTAATACAGAAATGGCCTCCAGTCACACAGCTCGTAAGGGGTAGAAATGGAACTCAGATCCAGACCTGCCTGACTCTTCCTGTTGCGCTCTGCTGTTTTCCCAAGTGGCCAAAGAGATCAGAGAATGATCCATTAATTCTTATTTGATGTGGTTTTTGTGAGAATTGTGTTTATATTTTTATACAAATTGTATAGCACAAAATCTAACTTGTTATAGGTGAAAAATACATGTTAGATTTCTTCTCCTTATTTTCCCTACTCCCATTCATTGCCTGAAATATGTAGGGTCAGCAGTAAATGTAAAGCAAGTGTGCTTTATGCTTATAAGTATATTTATGAAACGTGATAAAATTAAACATATAGTCTACCAAAAGAACATATGAATTTCTTCCTATAATAGAGGGCTACAATAAATGTAGATCTTATTTTTTTCATTCACATCTTCTCACAAAAAAAGGAATATTGCATTCTATCCAGCTGACTGATAATAAAAGATAAGCATATATAATTTGTAAATGTACATTATTCTAAAAATTAGCTACTCATCTACATGAAGAAGAAAGTTAGAGTCCTCTATCAGTTTTTCTCTAATATTCTTTGAAAGGATATGTAATGTAAACTTTTTAATTTAATGACAGCACAATTCTGAAAATGAACAGCATGTGGTATAGTAGTGTTCACATTATTTAGATAGTTATTTCAGCCACTGAACAGAAGAAACGAAATGAGTCTAAATTCATATAAATTGATATTTAGGGATTAGCGATCAAACGTGGATGTTTACATTCCAACTCCCTAGAAAAAATTACTTGGAAAATACATACATAAAATCAAAGTTTTAGGTGTGTTTGGGAAATGGTAACCAGTCTCATTTTGCTGGAACTTAGCCAAATAATGAATTATGTAGTTGTGGATATAGGTATAGATAGGAAGAAAATCTTTTTTTGTCTCTTTAGAGTTTTTTGTGAGGAAGTTTGGTCCTGAGCTAACATCTGTTGCCAATCTTCCTCTTTTTGCTTGAAGAAGGTTGTCACTGAGCTAACATTTGTGTGAATCTGCCTTTATTTTATGTGGGATGCTGCCACAGCATGGCCTGATAAGTGGTGCTATGTCTGTGCCTGGGATCTGAACCCGTGAACCCGAGGCCACCAAAGTGGAGCTCATGCACCTAACCACTGTGCCACCAGGCCAGTCCCAAGAAGAAAATGTTTCTGATAGTGGAAGAGGTGCTTAAGAATTTCAAGATTTTCAGATCCTTTCCAACCCAGATTGGAAAAATGCCAAAGGAGTCTTGCATTCAAAATTGCATGCTACCTTAGGGGTGTGCATTGGAAAGAGAGAATAAATATGCAGATGAATAAATTGCTTATGGGAGCTGGGGAGCTAGGAAGCTGCCTTGAGCTCCCATCATTGTCAGGAGAGAATTCTCTGTGGGGATAATGACATGTGAGCTGAGAGCAAACTGACAAGAAAGAGGTGGTCCTGCAGGTATCTCATGAAAGAGCTTCCCAAACAAGGATTAAAGCTAGTGCAAAGGCCTCAAAAAATATCAAAACAAGATTCTGAATTTAAGAATCAAAGAAAAATCTCTGTGTGCCTGAAATACAGGAGGGAAGAGAGAAAACGCTGATACAGATGGTGGCAAGGTTAGCCGGACAGATTACGCAGGGTCTTGTACACCAAGGAGAGGTGTGTGGACTTCTTTGTAGTGGCACAGAAGCCTTTAGAGAACTCTTCAGCAAGAGAGTGAGGAGACTGACAAAGGCTTGACAGATCACTCTGATTGGTGTGTGCAGAATGGGCCAGGGTGCTAAAAGGACTCGTTGGAAGGCTATCACGGTAGTCCAGGTTGCTGACAACGGTAGTGTGGGGTATGAACCTAGCAGAAAAGAAGAGGGTACAAGAGCTGGATACAGTACTTATGACAGTTGAAATAAATTGCATACTCTTGTTAGGAAATGCGGGGTTGTGTAAGTGGGAAAAGTGAAAGGGATCTTTGACTGAGTAGAGCGAAGTTTGAACAGACTAAGTTGGACATACTGCTAGTAGAATTCCAGGAAGACACTGAAAATGGAGACTCAAATTTACCAGGAAGATAGAGCCAGTCAGGCAGTTGTGGGCATCACTAGCCTAGAGGGGATCATTAAACTGTTAGAAAGACTGGCTTTGGCCTAGTCACAAGGGTTTGGGGACTTTGCAGAACTCTTCTCTTTTATAATGTGAAAGCCCCTCAACTTGAAGATGCTGGAGTAGGAAAGAGAAGGTTTAGATTTAAAAGGAAGAGAGAATGAGGAAGAGAGACTCACCTCTCTTCCCTCTCTTGCCAATTAGCGCTACCTTCTTTTCTGGGAAAACCTGAGACCAATATTGTGTTCCTGTAATATAAGTGGTATATTTACTGACACTACTTATTTATAGAAGATGTATATGAAAATGTGCATACTGTTCTCAATAAAGTTATAATTCAATTGTAAAACAAAAACAATGGCCTTCTTGCTTTTGTTTCAAGATCCACCACTGCACAATATTTCAGAGAAAAGTTGTACAACTTCAATCCCCAAATCCCTAAGTGGGATTTTCACTATCCCACTCTACATGGCCTTTCTTGGAAAGTTCCTCTCACTGCCAGCCTCCTCCGTGACTGATAAGTCTCTCCATCCACTCCTCCCAACCCTAGTGTATGTTTTATCACTTTCTCTCATTTTGTTCCCCATTATACTGCTACCTCCTTATTGTGGATGAATTCAGACGTTTTTGACTTTAAATTTTTCAATCTACACTTTATTGAGATCAGCAGAAAAGCTGATCAAACGGATGATCTACCATAGAAAGTGTGTGTGTGTTGTTGTTTGAGAGAGGGGGCTGGGAATACTTCTACACTAATCATTTTTGTCCCTGAAAGATAAGATATCATCTTTGGAATTTTTTTAATATATAAAAAAGTGTGAAGTATCTTCTCACAAAGGATACATTCTCTGAAATCATGAAGTAGTTAAGTTTTCCATTTGAAGTTTTAAATTATAAATCTTAAGTACTGCTAAACTTAGCCAACAATCAGAAACTCACACACTTTCAAAAAAGAAGCATACAAAAACAATTAATTTGCCTCCATCTTAATTAAATGATGAAGCAATTCAAGCCACTCAGCTTTTAAATTTAATCATAATTAATCTAAATAGGTGCAGAATGCTGTATTGTAGTGGCTCAGTAAGAGGCCGAAGGCTTCTGGCAGGATCACTTCAACTCTATAGGTTGCTTCACTTATTCAGAAAGTGATAACAAAGCAGAAAATCATTAAGAAGCTTTCTGCTGAGATGACAGTGATGCGTGCTTGCCAAGCTGAGGAGTTGAAAGATTTATTGGACTCTCAAAGTCTGGTAGTAGTTTGTTTTTATTCGGAGAATAGCATGGGGACAGGACCCATAGGCAGTACAGAGCTGCAGGCATGGAGACAGGACCCATGGGCAGTGAAGAGCTGCAATGTGCTGAGGGTTAGGGCTAAATTTATAATGCATGGGTATGTGACTTATTTTTACTAGACAAAGGAAAGATGATGTAAAAAGTCATTAAAATGGTATCAGTGCAGGTGGGGTCTGGTTATTCTGTGGTCATATAACTTTAGATATGAATCGGGTCATATAGATCGGCATGTAGGCCAGGACACCTTGGGCTTCTCTCCCTCGGGCAGCATTGATCCTCATCAACAGTACATTTTTCAATGTTTGTCTCTAGATATACTAAAGGATATAAACCTCACACAAATTTAGAGTCTATTTACCAGAGTTCTTAGACCTGATATCAAAAGCATGAACCACAAAAAGGAAAAATTGATCAATTAGACCATATAAAAAAATATTTTGTTTTGCAAAAGACCGTGTAAAATGATGATAGGATAATTAAATATGTAATAGTGAATTCTGCATTATATTCTTTACATATATGCCAATCACCTAAGTCATTTAATGTTATCTTAATCAAATATATAAAAGTCCAGCATAGTAGTTGTGTTGCACACATACCAATTTGAAATAAAATGTGGTAAGTATTCTGGTTGTTTTCATCACAATAATCAGTTCACTTTGCATCTACCATGACTGAAAGCAGAAGTTCTCAAATCAATTTTCAAAAAATCATTTAATACCCCACCTCCAAAATAGCAATTATTTTTCTGCAAAAGCCACATTGATGTAAAGACAAAGAAAGATTTTGTCCTATACGGATTACTCAATGATAATGTAGACAGATGAGAGAGAGAAAGGGTGGTGCAAAGAGGCCTGTTTGTAAGTATAACATCAGGTCTGGGTAGGGAAAAACGAGCTCCTGATTTGACTAGTAGCGGGGTGACTAAACTAGAGATGACAGATAGAAAAATTATTGACAGGAATACTTCATTACTCTTATTGTTCTTCCTCATTCATTCATTGCTTTGTTTTGTTTTAAATGCAGAGCTTTTGATGTTAAGTTGCCAAGCTGTAAAGCAGATTAAAAAGTTAAGACAAAAGTTAAAGCGTAACAATAGAAGGCTATATTTAAAATTTGAAGAAATCAACTAGAAGCAGTATTTTCTAAGCAATAGAATTCTTTGTAATTTGTGATTATGTATTTCAAAACCGAAGAGAAATTGTCTAGTGAATATTCCAAATTACTGCGTATATTTTCAAAGATGTAGATGTGTTAACACTGATATTTGTAGAATAGCTTTTAAACGTCTACACTTTTAAAAAAATGTAAGCAAAATTAACATTAATTCATGATGGCCTTTGAATTTACTTTTATTCAACAATGAATTACTTATAATCAAAGGATATGTCAAAAACTAGTTTTGGAAATTGGACATCTATAGGTCAAAAATAAAAGAAAAAGAAAAAAAGACCCAGTTCTACACGTTATACAAAAATGTTCTCACAGATTTACATGTGAAACATAAGTTATAAGATATTTAGGAGATTATTCTTGCATTTCCAAGGAGATACTGACTGATAATGGGCACTTGGTTTTCTCCTTGATAGACTCTTGCATACCAGTAGTTTTCTCTGTCATCATCACTACTGAAAACGTGTAGCTACCTCAAGTTTAGCAAATGGAAGTACCTTTGCTAAAATGTAGAATTTCTTGCAGTGACCAGATGTTCTTCTGCAATGGATCAGCAGACTAAATCTTCTTCTTGTACAAAACAGTGAAGAAGTTAGTTATAATTTAAAGCAAATATTTCCTAGTCATGTAATTATATTATTTCTTAAGTTTGTAGGCGAAAGTGAATTGATAAGTTCAATTTGAATAGGAACATATTGACTGGTCAGTTGAAAGTACAGGTCTGAAACTCAGAAGAAATATGGTGTCAACAGAAGAAAGTTGATGCCAATAGAAGTCAGTGGTACATAGATGGTATTTCAAGATGCGTGGGTAAATAAGATCATCCTATGTGAGGCACAAGAATGGGCTCAGGACAGAACCTTGTGTAGTGGCTATAATCTAAAGACTAAATGCAAAAGCAAAGAGAAAATCATGGCCCAGGTGTTCAACAAATATTTGAATAAAATCTAAAGGGAAAAGTTAAATGTTGAATGTACAAAAAGTAATCTCAAATTCTATTTGTCTCAAATTACATTTCCCATCTCTTTGCTCATTACCTATAAGAATTTTGAGCATCACTTATCGTATTGAGATGCTACTGATTAACACTCTATTAACCAGGAACCAGCTAGTGGTGTAGTAGTTAAATTCACATGCTTGGCCTCATTGGCCCAGGGTTTGCTGGTTTGGATCCCGGTGCCAATCTGCACACTGTTTATCAAGCCATGCTGTGGTGGTGTCCCATATAAAAGACAGAGGAAGACTGGTACAGGTGTTAGCTCAGGGCGAATCTTCTTCACAAAAAACAAAAAGGAAAAAACAAACTCTATTAACCATTTAACAACCATTGTCTTTATCGGATAATGGGATCTTCACCTCATATATATAAGGGTATGAGTCATATTTCTGAAGTATAAGGGGAAATGCAAATAGTCAAAATTACTCTTAAGTTTTTCTCAAATAACTCCACTTAAGAATACAACCACATACAGCAATATGCATTTTTGTAATATATTGTGCTTAGAACTACAAAATATATCATTCCATTGTGGAATGCTATTCAGAAATTAAATTATTCAGGGGCTTCACCACTTGGAATACTTCAGCAATTCACTGAATTGGTACTAACTTATCTACAATTGATTATCTGATTTGATTAGACTTAAAGGCATTAATGAAGAGACTGCTAATTTATCACAAATAGTGACAAAACAGTTACTTCAGTTACCACAAATAGCCACTTATAATCAACTGTCTATAAATGACAAGGCACTAAGGTAGAACACTTAGTGCGGTAAGGGGCATAACAGGCTGGTTGGCTGCATGCAAGCACATTGGAAAACTTGAGGAGAGAAAATAACGTGCTCAGGGCTTTAATTCCTCAGCTTGAAGCCCAAGTGGTAGGGAGCTCCTCTGATTGCCCTGAAAGAAGCATAGCTTCTGCAGCTGGCACACTGAAATTTCTGAAAGCCAAACTGAAAGCCTCATGTTGCAGATGGCTGAATTTTAATATGAAATTCAGCTTCCAATCTCCTGACATCTCTTTTGTTAAAATTAGGGTATTGATTGGGAAGGTAAGGGGCCATGAAAATTGAGATAGCAGACATACCAGCAGATTGTCACAAAGCTGGAGAACTTGAGCTCTTAATTCTGTGCAGCCTCCTCTTCAGTCCTCTTCTCTACTTGACGAGACGGCTCTCCTCTTGCCTGAAGAAATCTATTAGCGCCCCCCACCTCCATCCAGCCCCAAGGAAGTTGCCTTGGAAAGTACTCCTAGTCCTATATAGATTCCACCCTCACCACCTCTATTTGCTCTTAGACCAATAAACAGACTCAGATCCCAGCAGGCCCCAGAAGATGAGGTTCAAAATGTGACCTATGAGGAGGTATTGATATTCAAGAAAAGAATTGCACAATTTTATTAGTTAAGATAGACAGAAAGCTGGGGAACATGTGCAGGAATACATTCAAAGGGTAGGGGATCAGGTTGGAATCATGTAACGCTGGATCAGGAAAAAATTATTAACATGGCTCACTCTGCAGAGATTCCGGATTTATGGTGGTATCCTGAGTGGCTGGGATTGACTGTAAAAGTTTGCTTAGTTGGTTGACTAAACACCAGATATACCTGTGGCTTATCCTAAAGGAAGTCGAAATGCCAAAAAAATTGTTATACTGTAGAAGTGGGTGTCCCAAGTCATACAGATATTGGAATGCTTGAGTGGATTTGTCATGTAACATCTGCTCACTAATTATGTTTCTTAGGACAGTCTAGAGGAAACTCTAAAGCAATTTTATGAGAAATAAATTTATGAGGGGAGCCGTGGCACCCTAAATGAGCTCTTTGGTAGCTATTCATTGTAGGCCAAGAATAACAGTGGGAAGTGCCTCCAGAGAACTCTTCAGGTATGAAGGTTTGGGCCATCCACAAAAGACAAAGAATCCTGGCCAACTGAAGCACTGTCTTAGAGCAAAGGGAATATGAAAAGATAGTGTAAGAAAGTAGTTGTGCATACCAGCTATGATCACATGATCATTTGTAAACTGAGGACTATAAAAGCTTGAATATTTTCCCTTTAGCTTACAGGATATTGTGTATGCATCTATTAACCACTTTTGTCATCTTCCCATCTCCCATGTCCCTACGTTTCAACATAATATGTGTTAATAGTTATGGACCTTACAATTCAGTATGTAAGTTATAATATATGAAAGCTGGAGTTCGACAGAATTAAAGAGAAATGAACGTTACCTAAAGATTAAGAAAAACAGTTGTATCCCCTTCCAATGAGAGGATTAGCATGTTTTCAATTGTGCAAGGGATATATGTGTCCTATAGGCAGAAGAATGAATTTGTTATTGTCTTTATTTGAGATTTATTCCCATTAAGAGAGATGAGAATGGATGCCAAGTGGAGAACATATAGAGAGTGGCTTTGTATTGCAGCAATTTAGGTAAGCTGGAACTATGTTTCCCAGAATCCTTTCTTTACATGCTTGACAAGCAAAATTTATTTTTGTTCGATTTGGAAGATGTAAGTGAAGCAGCAGCCTTATTTTTATCCTCTGAAAGTTGGTATGGGGCACCAGGCACTGTAGCAGTTCATGGATGTTATTATTAGCCTTGCAGCAAACTTTATTGGTGTGGAGCAGCACCAGACCTGCAATTTCTTCAGATCCTGCCAAGCCACTTTCTTTCAGATTTTCTGAGTCTTTGGCCAAGCGCATGTGCAGCTCCATGATGAAGAGCACTAGCTTCTCTATCAGAGGTTGGAAGTCGTGAGAGAAAGACACAAGTTCCAATTTGCTCTCACGGGTTCCATTTGTCTTCACTGATTCCAGTTTGTTCATGCTCTTGTCCATGTCAGCTTTCCTTCCCCACTTCTGGACAGGCTAAGCTATAGCAAATTTGGCTAAATAATTAACACAGAAACAACATCCATGCATGAACTCCTTCACCAATTTCACAGCTGTGTAAGGTCTGATCCCTATAATGTCTGTATCATCTATAGTGGCTCTGTTCCTCTTAATGAACGCTGACTAAGCTAGTGATGGATAGATAGATAGATAGGTAGATAGATAGATAGATAATAGATAGACAAGTAGATAGTTTGATAGGAAAAGTAAATAATAGTGAAAGAAGTTGTATCAGAAAGAAATATTTCACTACTACGTTGTTCTGTATTGCCTTACATGAATGTAACTTACGTAAATTCCACAATTTGGATACAGAAGCAAACAAACAAACAAAACTAAGATAGGAAAAATAAAAGAAATAAAGCAAGGCACAGATTTTTCTAAGATCTCTTTATAAAACAAATTAAAAGTATGAAAATACCCTCAAACCATCCAGTTTAACAAAAAAAATGATTTAACAGCTCCATGACGCGTTGTTTAAACGGTACATTGAAAAAAACGTTATTCTAGAGTTACGTCAAATTTGAAATGATTTAATCTAAAGCCCTTAAATGTTTCTACTTTAATGAAGTATATAGCAGTCTGTCTTTAAAAAAGGACTAAAAAGCAAATTTAAATGATGGGTATATTGTTATATTTTTAAAAATCTTTTATTCTAGTGTAGTAAATAAGAAAACCAGAAGTTGAACTCGTATTTTCTGACCTCAGAGTGTATATGCTTACCTCTTTGACAACCATCTTTGAAATTCTCAGGAAAACTTATTTGAAAAATACCAAAATATGAATCAACACTAACCTAAAAATATGTTGAAGTCATTATTCCAATCTGTGAAATTATCTCTCATTATTAGGTTACCTGAGAAGATGAGGTTGAAGAGATGGAAAGAAGGGTCAGATGAGGAGGACAGCCCATAGTTGTATACCTGTGTACAAATCTATATACATACATATGCATATCTATGCTCACATACATGTGTATATATGTATAAAAGAAGTAGAATTAGATACTTGATAACGAGACATGGAAGCACTTTCAAATATTTTCAATAACTTTAGTCGTTTCTTCTGAAACCTGAAACCCCATTCTTAAACATATATTTATGCTTTCATATCTTCTTGTTTCATCTGTAGATGCTGTGCACCAATCTCCTACTGGAGAAGATGCTTTGGACCTCCTATGCTACACCGAACAAAAACGTTTTCCCTCACGTCATTCTCTCAATGACGTTTAATCACAGTTATTTAAGTAAATATGGTTTATGTTATCATGATCATGCAAATATTGGTCACATTTGATCCCTAAAATGTGCTATAATCACATAATTTGAGGGGGACTTACGACTGGTGTTTTTTGGGGAGAATAATTACCATGTTTTCTGTTTTTCCTGTTTTTCTATTCCTATCATTAATTCTTCCCCAAACCTAATACTTTATTTGGTATAGTCAATCACATTTAACCTGCAATTTTTTTTTATTTGGAAGCATCCTTCTGGATTTTTCCCTCTTCCACCTCCCCTCTGAGTTGTTGCTCCTTCCAATTGTGGCATGTGGGACACAACCTCAGCGTGGCCTGATGAGCAGTGCCATGTCTGAGCCCAGGATCCTAACCAGCGAGACCCTGGGCCACCAAAGTGGAGTGCGCAAACTTAACTACTCAGTCACAGGGCTGGCACCCGATGCCAATTTATTAACTTATCCATTGTTATCGAACAACTTACTTA
Organism: Equus quagga; assembly: GCF_021613505.1. NCBI lineage: Eukaryota > Metazoa > Chordata > Mammalia > Perissodactyla > Equidae > Equus > Equus quagga. The sequence continues at coordinate 43,943,753 of NC_060285.1, forward strand.
TCTAATGTAATCTCATTATACCTGAGTATAGTACATTGTTATAAAGAAAAGTCAATCTGAATGATTAAGGTGGGAAACACTATGTAAATTAAATCTAGGTTTCATAGTATTATAGAGACTGTTCATAAGAAACTATATAAAGACATGATACTAAGTACATACTTTTTGAGATGGTATAAGAAGTACTAGAAACAAACTTCCAGCTTGGGAAAGAAATCATTTCAAGTTAGACGAAGGGGTCATATTAGATAGGATCCTGGCTAGTGTGTAGGATTTGTTTTTTGTTTCTGAGATAGCAGCATGAGGATGGAAGTCCCAGCACATATTTCTGAGCTCTTCTCTTCCAACTCCTTGACAGGGTAACTCAGACATAAAAATTACTGTGGTTACAAAAAAACCCAAAAACTAAAAATCTCCCAGGTACCTTTCATTTCTTGTGAATTCTCCACTGTCCAGCAGACTCTGACAGCCTGATCTTCACAGGCCTTGAAGGCCTCACACCAACTAACGTGAACAGAGAAAGGAAGATCCCGACCTTCACACATCCTATGTGTCATAGGAAAGACCACTTTCAACAAATACAAGTTAAGAAAACTTTAACCAAAATAAATGTGAACCCTTGAGGATGAGCAATTAGAGTAACTTCTAAGAGTACCAGAGGGGCAAATAGATGCCACAGGGGCACAGTGGTGGCTGAGGCAGACAGGCAGCTCACAGGCAGGGGAAAATGATGAGGCTGAGGCTCAGAACTCTGTGCTGTGCGGAAGACTAAATTTGTTTCCAAGAGTGTTAGACATTGTGATGGACAAAAGGGTAGCAGACTTCCTTAGACTCCTCTAACTAGTTTAGAGGAAGCCTGATGAAGCAGACGGACTCAGGCCAGCTGGGATGAACAATGGCTGGGATACAGTCTCAGATAACACAGGTATAGTTGGAAAAAGGACAGATAGACCAATAGTACTTGCTGAATGATTTAAAACCAAGTACACTATCACTGACTCCATAACACATGATAGGAGGCTAGCTTGGAACAAAATTAAACTTAAATACTCTTATATTATTCTTATTAGATTCTGAATTTTGTTAACATCATTTACAATAAAACCAGAAAAAGAAGTATATTTCTAGTATCCCATATGGTGAAGTTCCTATATGTGTAACATTCAGTGTTGGAATCATGAAAGGGGGCTTCCCAGTACAATTTTTGCAGTATATAATTAGTATTCTACCATCTTTGTGTGAGATACAAGGATTATGAATTGACAATTAAGAAAGTAAATGATAAGAAAGCAAACCTTTGTGGGAGCACCATAGAACCTCTGAAGATGGAGGTTTCTGCAAGCATTAAGCTACATCACTAAGCCATTTCAGGCACTTGAGAATCTCAGGTCTGGAAGATTCTGATCTGTGGGACATTTGAGAGATGGGAAGCCTATTTTTCCCTGCCTTTATTTGCTGACAATCTGTAAAATCCAAAATCACGTGTAGTGGCTGTACATGACTAAAAAGCAAACAACAGTACTACAGATGAAGAGTAGCAAAATATAAGAAATACAAGCAACAACAACAGAAATTATCGAAGCTCTCAGATGAACTCGTGAGCAACATTTTGGTATCTGGGCTAATTAGTTGAGAGTCAATACAGGACACCAGCCATCAGCAGCTCGTGAGGCAAACCTGGTACATTAGCATAACAGCCCTGGGTCAACCAACAGTATTTCTCTTGCTTAGACTGAGTTTCATGCAGTGAAAGTGGAAAGTAGAAAATGATGTTAAAAATTAAAATGGAAAAAAAAAATCTATAGGCATTTAGTAAACTTTATTCCATTAATAAGTTAGAGTTATGGTTTGATTCGTTTTGCTTTTCAAACAGAGTAGAATCTTGCAAGTAGAATCTTGCCTAGGAACATAAACTCTGGTCCCCAACTGCCTGGGTTTGAATCCTGGCTCTAAAACCCACTAGGTCTATGGATTTTGGTAATTTACTTAACTTCTGTGTCTCAGTTACCTCGTTTGTGAAATGGATATAATATTTCAAACTATCTCATAAGGTTGCTGTAAGATAATCAACTCATAAATTAGTTAATCTGCATATTGCTTAGGACAGTACCTGCACATAGCAGTTACCATGCAAGTGTATGCAATTGTTATCACTATTTTAAGAAATTTTATGAATCTGACTTTGTACCAGGCACTGCAGGAAACATTCTCAGTTTTTCCTGACATCCACCTCTCCCTCCCCCTGAAAAATCATAAAGATTAAATTTGGCATCTAACGTCATAATCGAACATAATTCGTCTTGAAATAGAAAAATAAATGCCTAAAGCTGTCAAAAACGACTGAGGTAAGTGTGTGATGTCACTGCGTAACAGCCAAAGTAAGACTATTGTTGAAATCCTCAGAATCGTCCGCAGTTAGGTTGCCCTCGCGTTCCCTCTCCTCTCTGTTGCTGTGCTCTTTCCTCTGCTGGTAGGATTGTCTTCCAGGACTGACGCTCCTCTCTGTACTGGCTCCTCGTCTAGAGAGAAAGGAAATCATCTGATTAATTAATTAATACTGAGTAATTTATTGACTTTAGCTTGGCCTTCTGGGACAATATAATTAGGAATTTTCAACTATCGGAGACATCCAATAGCATTAAAGGATACTTTACAATGTGCTATGCTGACCAATCCTAGTGCTCTTTGAAAGCAGTAACACACCTATTATTTATTTATTTTTTGTGAAGAAGATTTGCCTTGAGCTAATATCTGTTGCCAATCCCCCTCTTTTTTGCTTGGAGAAGATTGTCACTGAGCTAACATCCGTGCCAGTCTTCCTCTGTTTTGTCTGTGGGATGCTGCCACAGTATGGCTTGATAAGCCATGCTGGGTCCGTGCCTGGGATCCAAACCTGTGAACCCCAGGCCACCAAAGAGGAGAGCATGAGCTTAACCACTGCACGATGAGACCTGCCCCTAATTTTTTTTCCTAAATCAATCTTCAGCAATCGTCGATCTATGATCAATAAATGTTTGCTGTATTAGTTGTACCTTTGTCTTGATGTATGTCAATAAGAGGTATAGATTGTTGCAAAGAACGGGCATTGGCACATTTAAATCAAACATAGTTTTTTATCTGAAGAAGTAAGGGTACACAACAAAGATATTAGTCACTTACCCGATGGAAGTGTAGACATCGTGGCATCTGAAATCCTCAAGAGTCTCACCAGGAAGCACACGGTTGTCTGTGATAAGTTTGAGCGAGGGTGGGTTGCATCAGATATCCTGCAAGATCAACTTTCTCTTCCAAGCCTGGGCCTATCTGTAAGGTTGAGACAGTCCAGCTTTGAGCCTCAGCTGGAGCCATGCTATAGACCACCTCACCTGGACCAGGGGCACCTCATCAGAGACTTAGGCCTGAGCTGCTTTCTAACCCAACAGGTTCAGTCTCATGCTCCTGTATACCTCAGGAAAAACGTATTCCCTTACTCAATTTTCCGAACTAGAGCAAGGACGAGTTACCCAGATATTTCTGAGAATTGTACTCATAAGCCCTTAGAACAGCTAGTGTATCCTACCCGTGGTAGTGAATAAAGGGGAAAACTGTGAAGTGAGACTTTTCTTATGTTGGAGATTATACCGGAAAAGTTAATAATAATAATTTGAATAACGATGCTAATAGTAAACATAGCGTCAACTTACTTATATTTGTAAAGTGTTAAAACAAAGAACTTTGCCTGCATTTTTTTTTCATCACTACAACACTAAGCCAGGAGACTGAGGCTTAAGGCGTTCAAATGTGCACCAATACAAAGGCAGAGGTGCAGCCATACTCGGGCAGTTTGACTCCACGGCCTGAGTCTATATCACATCTAAAATCGAATCCTGAGTCCTTCTGAGCTTATTGCCAGGCAGTCCCACCATGTACACTATGCTCTTGTCCTGCTACTGACTGTTTCTCAAGGAAAGCAGGGAAGTCATGTAGGTGAACTCACGAGTCCTGTGAATCCAGGACATTCAGGGAAACTAGCAAAACTCCTAACTGCTTACACAGCCAACCTGAGCACGCCACCCTGAGCTCCAGAATCCGTGCTTGTGGCGTGACCTAGCATCGTAACCTATGCTTCAGAGGACATCCCGACACTCTCAGAATTTTCCTGTGTCAGCGCTGGTGTCATTTTCTCAGGTTGAGTTTCATGCAATTATATATGGCCCTTTTTTAAAAAGGACTATTAAGCCATAGACTCCAAATACTTTTACAGGAAATGTAGGAAGATGATCTTCTTACCACAGGAAAGGCAATGTAGAACCACAGTCCCACTTTTCAGCACATCACTAAAAAAATCACAGAAGTAAATACGCATTTTTGTGGTTCTGTTTTCCTGACAGAAAAAAGTACCTGAAGGCCACATCATATGAAAAGTATACCTATCTCCACTGTTGTTTCTGCACGTTCAAAAATCCTGTTAACAAGAATCTATCATACAATATGTTAGCACCAACTGTCTGTTAGCAATCAGCTCGCCTGTCAGTGATGCGGTCTAAAGATCCTGGTTTCACTGATACACTTCCAAAACAGATTTCTTAAAAGGTCATTTTGTGAATAATGTTTTAAATTACATATTAATATAAAAGAAAATCTCTACTGCACAATAACAATTTAAATTGAAGAAACACTTAATCACACACGTTAGGCTTCTTCTTACAAGGCCTTATGCAGTAAATATACATTTGACAATATAGTGTAATCCTTCGTCCTGTTTCCAGGCTAGTGGAAACTGTCCTTTTTTTTTTTTCTGATGACAGTAATAGGCCACAACATATATTCCCTTGCCTTGTGCTATTAGCAGCCACTTAGAAGAGCGGCCTCTTCAAGTGAGTACGTAAGACACAGCAGGCTGCGGAGAGAGCAGCCACTAATCAGCAGGTTTACTGGATATGCCAGCAGGTAGATTATTTTAAAATTGAAGCTGCGGAGATTTTGTTCTCTGAAGAGTCTGTGTGTTTTTTTGTTGCTTTTGCTATGTCTTTTGTAGTAGTGAATTTCACATTAGCACATACTACCAAGAAATTTTGACACCCAGATCAGAGAGAGTTAATTGCTCGCCAGTAGGGCCCTTGTCAGTGAGCTTGCACTTAACACTGAAGGAAGAGAGATTGACAGTCTCAATTACGTGGGTGCAGTAAACCAATCTTGGGAGTATGTTTTCAGTTCTTGGATTTGCATACATTTACTTATTGTATCAGAGCTGGTTGACCTAAGACAAAACATCTTCAAATCCCAGAGTGATAAATGAAGTAGATACTGGAGAATCGTGGAGAAAATGGATTATTAACTAAATGCTTTTTCTCACTCATAAAATTTCTTAAGCAACACTGGGTCTAGCTGCAAAATAGCATTTTGTAATTATGGTAGCCAGTAGCTACATTATTGAGGTTTACCACACCCAAGGCACTGTGCATGAGTGTCACATGCATTATTTCTAATCCTCATAATCTATTAAGATAGTTACACTTCTTCTATTTTAGATATGGGAAAAATGAGTCTAGGTTAATTTAAATAACTTTCCCAGAGCTAGTTAGCATCCAACCAGTTTGTAAAAATATGATGGCCCAGAAAATTAAGAAATCTTAAATGATCTTCTACAGAGCCACAGTATTGCTGCCTCCTTCTGGTAATAACCACTATAACAGTGATTTTTATAACAATATAAAATGTTTTTATGAAACAGAAAATTCACCTACACCTGAATTAAAAAGTAAGGAATTTTTTGGCTTTATAACTGAAAAACTCACAGGCAAAGATTTGACCTAGAAGGTTAATATGATAATCAAAGATCCTATTTCTTTTTATCTCTCCATTGTATCACCCACAGTTTTGTCTTGGTCTAAGGCTGCTGCCACTGCAAATGTAAGACAGATGCCAGCAACCACTCAGGTCCATAGTCTTCCTCATCATGGCCAGTGGTGGTGAAGCAGAACCTTGACACAACCATCAGAGGGAAGTTTGAGCTTTGCGCTGATTGGGCCTTTCTAAATAGATCTGTAAACCAATGCCATGCACTAATTGCTAAGACATCTCTACATGCCACTGTGGCACAGGGAATGGAACTTCAGAGCCTATATCTTGGACAAAGACTCCAATCTGAAGTGAGAAAAATCTTGGTGTTTTCAAGAAACTCTTAAAATGCCAATGTGATTGAAAATCACTTGAAAAGACAAGAACAGCAAATGTTGTGGCTGGAGATATTGACAGAGGCTAAGTCATATGACGTCACCATAGGTCATATGCAAGCATTTAGGTTTTATTCTATATTTAATGGTTAAGTATTCACAGATTTTAAACGAAAAAGGCATAGATCTAAATTAGGTTTTAAAAAGATTAAGCTGGCTTTTGTGTGGAAATATTATTTCTAGGGAATAAAAGCAGGGAGTTTTGTTCATACTTGTAGTCTAGGAAAGAGACGATGGTCTCTGGGGCCAGAATTGTGTCAGTGCAGATGGAGGTTGGTAAATTGACTTGAGATATATTTTGTAGACAGAATCAACGGGACATGCAGATAGCTCTGTGTAAGATATTTTGAATAAAATATTTTCTTAAGAAATTATATCTGAATAGATTACCTAATTAACTTTTTCAGGCCTTTTGGGGGAAAAACTGAAAATGATTAATAAAAAGGAAAAACAAAAAAGCAATCTAAATAGAGAAAACTACATACCTTTTTAGCATTCTCTTCCCACCTTGATTATAACTGAATTTTGAAGATCTCCACCACTTAGTCAATGGCTGAAGTCCTATCTCTGCCTGTCATCTCCAGCAGGACTTGGAGAGTATTAATCCAGAGGAGATTTTTAAGGCCTGTATCTATGCTTATCATAATGTTCTTCCCGGAATGCTGCAGCCCATCTCTAAACAAACTTTGCAGAATGATGCCACCGTATTAAGAGACACTGGAAATCCAGTTAGTGAAACTATGGATTTACAATAATAGTGTCATCTCCAAGAACAAATTATGATATTGAGGGATAACAGCAACAAGCAAAATTTAAGTTGTGTTTAAAACATTGTGCGAAAAAAATAGGATTATCAGAGGTGAGATAATAAGTGCCTTTGATGTGTCCTGGAGGCCAGATTTTCTGGTTGAGAGGTCATCCTTTGAAGCATCATCACTCAAGGAATTTACAGGATTTTGAAGACAAGATAATTCAGATGGTTTGTGTCCTTTTACTTGGGCAAAAGCAGATATTTCCCCACGAGGAATTGGCAGCATGCCTCAATGCCCTCGAAAACCCCACTGCTGATTGAGCATTCCCTGTGCAGCCCAAGTTGTCCTCTTGACCAGGGAAAGCTCTTATCATTCAGATGTTAGGAGCTTTCCTATGTCTTCTCACACCAGAAACTAGGAACGTACCTGAAGAGAATAGCATGGCACCTTCCAAAAAAACCATAAAAATTTGTTCTGAATCTGCAACCTAAAATATACGCCCTCCTGCTTTATGCTACAAAATAGAACCATGTCAAATTCCAGTCATTAGTTCCATTTTGAAAACTAACATTCATAGGAGATTTATTTCGATTTGTTCACTCCATCTTTTTATCTATAGTCTAAATTTTATTAATTAATGACAGTGCGCCATTACAGAAAAGCATATGTATATCACGTCATTAATTGTTGCATACTTGGTTTTATGATTCTGAGGAGGGAATATACACTCCACTTGCATATAGAACTTTATTTTTTTAATAAGTAGCCTTATTAATCTCAATATTATCATTTGTCATTGACCTTTTCTTGAACTTTGTCTACTAAATCATACTATGCCCTTTAAAAGGACTCATGAGAAGGCTTTATATCTGGGTTCAGTCAAACAAATGATAAAATTCTGAGCAAATGGTTTTACTTGTAGACACAGTGTATCTTAAATTTGTCTTTTTTTTTTTAAAGATTGGCACCTGGGCTAACAATTGTTGCCAATCTTTTTTTTTTTTTCTGCTTTATCTCCCCAAACCCCCACTGTACACAGTTGTATATCTTAGTTGCAGGTCCTTCTAGTTGTGGGATGTGGGATGCTGCCTCAACGTGGCCTGACGAGCAATGCCATGTCTGCGCCCAGGATCCGAACCCTGGGCCACCGCAGCAGAGCGCGAACTTAACCACTCAGCCACAGAGCCGGCCCCCATATTTGTCATTTTTTTGTATGGCTCAGCTTCTAAGAATTCAGCGGCATGTTTTCTTCTCAACTTCTACAATTGCCTAGAACTTAATAGCATGCTTTATGACATTATCTCTGGGATTATTTTAATTTTTAATAACTTATCCATAGTGCTTTCAAATTAATTACAAACTTGAAATCATATTATATTTATGTATTAGCCACCTCAAATAATCTTTGACAAAGAACATTCTACAAAAATAAATAAATAAAATGATAAATTTTCAAAAGATTACTGTTCTCTGAGTGTTTGAATCTGGCAAACATAAGTGCCAGCTGCAGAGGAACATTAAGTGCCAGCTCGTTCTAGCGTGCTTGGGTTGAGGGTACAGAATATTCCAGAAAGTGTTTTTATAGTTATAATCCTATCATATAGCACTTTAAAAAATGTTAATAAAACTAACCACACTATTTGATAGAGTGAAGCAACATAAAATATTGAAAAAGGATCATTTTTCTGCTATATTGGCTTATAAGTTAAACAATGGGATTTTGAAAATTACTAAAAATCTTTCTTGTATATGAAAATTTATTTCTAAATTAAAAAAGATTAAGTAACATAAAATTCACTTTACACCATCTCTGTTCCCCTTCTTATTTATTCAGTCTCAATTAAATGCTCATTTATATCCAGTGAAGTTTGTTGCTAAAATGTTAATTTATTCATAAAGACCAGAGCTAAAACAAATGCACCTCTTCAATGAGATAATTTTCTTTAAAAAATACCTCTTTTTTCTCTTGATTCTATCAGATATGCCCACTGGAGCAGACTTAAAACAATATGGAAAAACATACCTGCCTGAGATCCCACTTTATTTTTATTTTCTCCACAGTAGGGAATCATTCAGTAACATTTCAGAGTCCTTAAGGAACAACTGTAGGTGACAGAAGTGTGGCCCAGGTTTTCCCACTACACAGTCATAGTTCCCATCCTATTGGTGGAGTCCTCAGCAAAGTCAGTGAAGTCATGTGCAGTTCAATTCAAAAATAAGTATCAGGTGTTTCTATGCAACACTATGATGGGTTTCAAGGGTAGATTCTCTTCAAAGACAGATAAAAATACCCTTCAGATAATTTGTGGCTAGGAAAACAGATAATTTTATTAAAAACTATCTTTAATATGGTTTGGTAAGAAATGCAACTAATGGGTAAAAAAAAAGTGCTATAGAAACAAGTAGCAATAAAAAGAAGGAAAAACTTACTTCTAACTTGCCTGAGGGTTTGAGGAAAAAAATTAGAAAAAAGAAAATAGTACATTATTTATTTAGTTAAAACATGTCATAGATTACATGTTTGCCATCAATGCCAGTCTGTCAAAGATATATTTCAGCAATATGAAATTTGGACATCTGGTAAATCACCTAATTTTTTAACAAGGAACAGAACTCTCAAGTCACTGTTCCACTTAATGGTCACAGGCTATTAGCATAAATAGACTTGTTGGCCACGGACATAAACGCAAAGTCCAAAATTGCTTTTCACACATTTCAGGCTGACATTTATTGAACACCAACTTAGTGCCAAGGTAAGCCTATTTCAGTCTCAATAAAAACACAATTTATTGCAAATCATCTTTCAACAAGTCATTCTGTTAGTTTTTCATTTAGTCATTCAACTAATATTTATAAACACTTAGTGTGTCAGTCAGGCACTCTGACAGCCACTAAGGGTTAAAAAACCAGACACATTCCCTTCCATATTATTATTAGTGTGCACAAAAACTAACATGCTATAAAGAAGAGAAACAGTTATAAAAATTGTAATGGATCATTTGATAGTAAAAGATACATGGGAAACTGCCTCCAAAGTGTAGTTGTACAAAGCAGAGGACTCAGGTAAACTGAGTGAAAGGGGAGGAAAGCATAAACAGGCAGAGGCGAAGCATATGCAAAATCACATGTGGAGAGATGGCCTGGCAAATACGAGGCCTCAAGGAAAGCCACTGCAGCGGCATTAGGAAGAATATGGTGTAGATGAGTTGGGAGGGGTACGTGGATGCCAAACGTGCAGAGACTTTAGACAATGTCAAGGTAAGAACAGCAAGAAGCCATTGAACTGACTTATGTATTGGAGTGATACTTTTGTATTTGCTCCCATAAAAAATTGCTCTGGATAGAAAAAAATTGAAGGGATAAATAAGAATATTGTTAGATTAGAGAAGAAATGATGGTAACTTGGACGAGGGGAAACCATGAGACGTGTTCAAGCTTGTGAGATTTTTAGTAGGTTAAATTAATAGACTTTTCTAGTGGTTTGGATAGCAGGAATAAGGGAGCAGCAGATGTCCTAGATGATCCCCAGTTTGTGGCTTACATAACCTGATCGACTACGGTGCCATTTATGAAGAGAAAGAGTGGTAAAGGACTAAGTGTGTGGATAAAGATCATAAATTTAATTTTGTTCTTTATCGTGGAAGAAGGCCTGTGAGATATCCAAGAACTGATTTCAATTAGGTAGTGAAATATATGTATCTGGAGTGAAAAGAAAATTCTGATCAGAGAGATCATTATTTTTGAGAACTCTATTTAATGTAATAGCGGCAGTCACACATAGGAACAGAATTGCCTAGAAGTACAGTCTCGCTTGTGACAACTTGAGATCCTGGGACTGAGATTTGAGAAAATCTAACAATTCATTGTGGATTGAAAAGGATGAGAGGTAGTAAAGTCTGGAGAATTTTTAAAATAAAATCTAAAGAGAGCGTTTGGAGAAGGAGGGAGTACTCAGTAGTAATCTAAAGACCCCTCTCCTTCCAAATAAAGAAAAACACCTACTGTATTTAGTGACATGGAAAGTAATAAGGGGCTTTGGAAAGAGTTTCATCAACAGAGAGATAGAGGCTGGAAGGCAGATTAGTGTTGCAGTGAGAGGGAGATGGAAAAGAAAAGTAGAGTGAAGGGTAACATATAGGCAAGGCTTTTGAGCCCTTTCTGCAGAGTAAGAAAGAAGACTAAATCTGCAGAAGTTTAACAGGCCACGTAAGATTCTGTTCCTTTCTTTTTCTTTTTCCATTTTTAATAGGATATACTTGAGTTGATTTAAAAGCCAATGTGAGTGATGCAATTATGAGAGAGACATGGGAAGTCAGAAGTAAGAATAGATAACCAATATTGTATTGAGAAAGCAGAGTAGGAATGAATTATCCTTAAACAGGAGGATGGATTTCACTGTAACATGAAAAATGAAGACAGAAGGGGAGCAGACAACACTAATCATCATAATAATATAATGAATGACATAAGCTAACATTTAAGAACTGTATCCATGAAAAAAAAGTAAGGCATGAAAAATTTTGTCTTTCCCAAGCTCATCTTGTAAAAGTGAGTAGGAAGAAATTGAAAGTTGGATATTTGTGGGGAGTAGAATAGGGTTGTTAGGTGACCAGAAATGTAGAAGGAAGGCAGGACAATGTTGGAGACCTCAATTAAGGTTAGTGGTTAAGAATTTATAGTGGAGGGGCCGGCCCTGTGGCCAAGTGGTTAAGTTCACACGCTCCGCTGCGGCGGCCCAGGGTTTCGCTGGTTCGGATCCTGGGCGCAGACATGGCACCACTCGTTAGGCCACGTTGAGGCGGCGTCCCATATGTCACAACTAGAAGGACCTGCAACTAAGATATACAACTATGTACCGGGGGGATATGGGGAGATCAAGTAAAAAAAAAAAAAGAAAGAATTTATAGTGGAAAAATTCCTGTCGTGTTATATGAAAATCTCAGGCAGGAATTAGATGATCAGATCAGCCTTGGAAAATGATTAGGTTCAAAGAGGATGATATTTTACAAAACGTGTGTGACAACAATTCAGAGAGGTAAAAGAGACTTACATATAGCAAACCTGTTCTTGAAAAAAGGCATCATGAAATCAATGAAGCCGAATAGAGAGGAAACGGAGGAGATATCTAATGAATTTGATGAGAGCAGCAAGTTCAAGTAACTGGAAATCCTTAGTAAAGTTAAAAATGCTGGAAGTAGCTGAATAAGTCATAAGGAAAAGAGACACTGGCTATGAAGTGGGATTATTGGGTCAGTGATTTTTGAATACTGATCAGATACAGGTTATGAAAAGGCTCAAGGTATGAACACAGGAACGAGTGAGTTAAGTGGAAGAGATATAGAAGCTCCTTGAGCATCAGAAATTTTAACTGAGGAGCTCTGGACTGGACACACTGTGCACATGAACATTTATGTAAAGCCACATGAAGTTAGGACTTAGGATAAAGACAGACATCTAAACCAGGGACCAAAATCTTTGAGGCATGGAGGAGACTAGCTCGAATGTCCATGGATGACAGCGTTAGGGAGAGGGAGAGACGGCTCAGGCTCAACTGCTTCATCCTCAAAGGATCTTCATATTCTTCTCTTTTTGTTTTCAACAAAGATGAAGTACTAACGGTCTGGAATTTCTAATGGAGAATAAGAAGATTGCCAGGCTTGTCTCCTACCTGAAAAGCACATGAATTATTTAAAAAATAAAAAAAGTAAAATAAAAGAAAAAAGAAGAAACAGGCATTGCTGGAGCATTCTGTAGGGGAAATGGTGTTCTCAGAGTCAAACCTGATTTCTGTTAAGGAAAACAAGTAAAAAGGGTGATACAAAAGGAGACAGAGAAGACTTATACATTGTGACAGGGAAAGTATGGTAGAAAATTCAAGGTTAATATTGACAGATAAATAGGAAGATGGAATGCCCGAGAATTTAATTTCGGTAATCCTCTGAGAGACAAGGAGGAATATATCTTGTTTTATTTGGCCAGAGTAATATAGAGCCAATTGTAGAGTCAATACTGAAATATAATGGAGAATATCAACATATTTATAACATTACAAGCCAGCATGATTAAAAGAAAAAAACATATAAAAATATGATTGTGTTATCTATCAAACCACTATTATGTGGCTCGGTACCAAATGAATAGAGACCTAAGGCATAGAACATCAGTTTAGTAGAAAAAGAATCATAAATGCTTGCGTGTGATAACAAGTCTTAACTTGGACTTATAAGTTATCAAGCATAGACTTTGTCTTAAAGGCAATGGAGGAGGGAATTTTAAATAAACGCCTGACAATCAGATTTAAATTTTTAGTAAACTCACTCTGGGAATAAAATGCAGGATAGATTGGAAGGTGATATGTCTTAAGATTAACATTCCAGTTAGAAGATAGTCGAAATAGTCTATTCATTCATTATCTTTATTTGGTTCTCATTTGTAGTTCTGGGCATCCAAATTAGAGATCCAAAATTTTAGAAAAGTATGATTCATTTCATTCAGAAGATCAGTTTCATGGTAGACTAGGGACAGTGTTGGGGACAGTGGTTGAGGAGGAGGCTCATTACAATCCTGAATTTATTTAGCAACTTATGTGCTGCCTTAAGGCACTGTTCGGGCTTTCGAAAAACTCTTCTCTTGTGTAAAACATTGAATTACTGTTCCCAATCTTTGTTTCTTCCCTGGAATAGGATGTTATAGCTATGTTCATTGTCATATACTTTCCCATGGCTCACAGGAAGTAACACGTCTTCATCTCCACTGACTTTGGGCTTGCTCATATGTCATGCTTTGACCAATAAAAACCGGGACGATGTGACAATGGGCCAGTTCTGAGCTGAGAATTTAAAAGGTATTGTGGGTTTTCATTTCATCTTCTTAAATACCTTCCCTTTGCCCTGAGAACAATATGTCTCAGATAGTGACTGTTTCTTCATCTAAGTCCTCAAATGAAAAGATACGTGCAACAGATCTGATTGTGACCTGCAACCTAGAGCCTGGCCCAACGGAGCCCAGCCAAACCCGCTCAGCCCAGCAGAGTCCAACAGAGCCCAGAAGAACCCAGCAGAACTGCAGCTGAGAAACAGTTTGCCGGGGTAAACCACTATTTTGTGCCTATTTGTTATGCGTTATTGTTGCAGTAGAAACTGAATATCACATCTTGATTTTTACCTTTTGAGATTATATGCATACGTAATGTATATATATGTATATTTCTGTACATATTTGTGTACATATGTATATTATGAGATATATATATATATATATGTATTCTCTTTTACTAGATTGCAGTACCTTGTAAAAAATAGATGACTAGATACCTTTCAATTGACCACCAAAAAGTATTCATACAGCTTTGGATCTGTTTCTATTAATATTTTAAAATATTATCCTATGAATACAGGTTTCCTTTCTCTTCCTTTATATTTACACTTTTTCAAAAACTCAGAATCAATAAGTGAATTCTTCTTCCACTGTAAATCTCCATGGCCCTACCCCAGGTGACAATCTATGTGAAACTATTAATATTGACTAGCTAGATACTTCTATGAAATATAACTTTCCTAGAGTAAAGAAATCACAATGTCCATTCCCTTGAAAAGTGTAGATTTTCCAAAGGAAAATGAAATAAAATAATCCCCTTTGCACCAGAATTAGTACATTTTTCGTTTCCCGAATTATTGAATCACGTTGTACTTTAATACTTATTTTTCTTTCCAATGCATTAAATAAGAGATTGTTATATACTCTAAGTTCAAATACAGAAAATAGTTAGCCCTGCTTTTATATAAAATTATCACTTCACTCTTTCTGTAGTGTCCAACTCAGTAGATGCATATTCATAGTGTTCATCTGCTTGAACTTAATGGGTAACAGTGAGAAATTTCTGGTGCATTTGATGGAGTCCAGCCACGAGTCATTCATTTTTTGAACGTGAGTGACTGAAACAGATTAAAGGAAAACTTCACACTGTAAGAAATGTTTCACAATTGCTTCTTTCTGACCTGAAGACATTGATATATGACTTCCTAGATGAAAGAAAATTCCTGTTCTCTCTACACATGGACTGGGTGCTTTTCTATTTGAAAATATGAGTGGTTAATGTTAGTCTTCCATAGCTCTAACACCTTATTTGAGATTAGTGATGGTCAAAACTTGGGATATGTATTCTCTAAGCTTTCAGTTGCCTAACTTTCTAAAATCCTATATGCTTATTTCTCTTGCTTTCATCATCAACTGTGTCTTGACAAAGAAGAAAAGATTTTGGATTTTCTATTTATTATAATAATCATAAGAAAAACCCATTGATAAAACTCTTATGAAATTATGCTGTAAATAAAGACCATTGGCAACATTATGTTTTTTCACTTAAAACACAAAATATGGAAGAACTATATTTACACTGATATCAGGGTCACTACACCTTATATTTTAGCATTTCCAGTCCAAGATGAGCGAAACACTAAAGACCATGTGGGGTGAAAACTTTAAAAAGCAAAGCAGTGACATACATTATAGATGATTTTTACTCTTAGAAGATTTTCATATACTTGTACTTTGCCCACAAATAAGGAAATCACAGAAGATTAGACTGTTTTATGATCATTTCCTAGAGTTAATATTGTATATAAAACAATCGTATCTGTGGTATTGATCTCCTGAGTTGATAGAGTTGATCTGCCCAGATAAGTGAGTAATTTCCTTCTCCTTCAACATTCAACATACTTATTTCTTGAATATATACACTTCTTAGGACAGAATGGTCCTCCTGGGTAGAGAAACCTATATTTTTCTCAAGATAAAAAAATTATGTTCTTCATTGCAAGAACCAAAACAAGTTCTAAAAACAGATCTAATTTATGCTAAGGGAAATATCAATTATTTAGGATGTTCATAAACATTATCTATATTCATATTATTGTAATAAAGCAGTTTAGAATATATAAGATATAGTTCTATCTCTCCCAATGTAGTTTCTGACAAAATAAAATCAATTAATTTTACTGTTAATAATCCTTCTGTGAATGAAAAAGAGGATCTGTTGTATGAAATCCCCTTAGATATAGAATTGATATAGGGACAGCACAGCAAAACAGTCAAATATTGAAATCTTGTCTTGTTAAGTTGCAACATTTTACTGGTTAGGGTAACTCCAGCTGCTATGACAAACTGAAAATAGATGGAAGCTTAAACATAATAGAATGTTATTTTCTCTTCTCGTAATAGTCCAGAATAGGTGCTCTTGGATGACAGAAAACTTTTGTTTTATGTTGTAAATCAAAAACTCAAGTTCATTTCACCTTGTAGCTCCATCATCTCCACAACTACATGGTTATCTTCACCTATTCAGTGGAAGAGCTACATGTAGGGTGGTGGTAGGGGTACACGTGCATCTTAAGTGTCTTGGCTCAGAAATTGACACATAAAACTTCTGCTCATATTTACTACTAAAATACAGTCACATGTTTCCCATTTAATTGTAAAGGAAGTTAGGTATTATAGACTAGCTGTCTGCTAAAGAAGATCATTTTTTAATGAAGAGATAATAGTACCAACCATAATATAAATTCTCATCTCTCCATCCATTTGAAGATTTCTTTCAACATATAGAATGCCCTCAAATTCCCATGCAAGGAAGACAATCCAAAATACCAGGCTGTAACTATATCCAGCTCAAAGTCTACAATCTATTAGTGATGCATAGTCCAGATATAAATGGTCCAGAAACATAGACACTGAACAATAAGTAAGATATCCTCATCACATTCAAGATACAATAATGAGGCACCATTAGAATAACGGAAATAAAAACTTCTGTTCAAAAAAGGGAGGAAGTGAAATAAATAATAGTGTGGTTCATGACAATTATGCCATTCTGCTGGTCAAGTATTGTGAAGATCCTCCTGGACTAGCTATGGAGAAGATTAATAGACCTTGAGTCTTGCCTCTGAGAGGAAACTCCATGTTCATTACACTTGTTATGTCAGAAAACTTGGAGGGTTTGAGATATTCCCCCACTTGCCAGATAAACAAGTTAGCCTGACACAGTATCCTGACAGAATGCCACAAGACCCCTGGAGCAGTGAGTCAAAAACAGCAGACATAGCAGCAATTTTCATTAGTTCTTCATAGCCCAAAACCAATAGGACACTATAATGTGGGCCAGATGTTACCTGCAAGTACAGTGGGAGTCAATGCAGGAAAGGACACCAACTTTTAGGAGATGCTGAGGTTTTTGGAGCTGCTAGCACATTCACTTATCATTCCCTGGAAAGACAGAGCTTACTAATTACCTTAGAGTGTAAGTACATCTCTGGGAGAGGAACAGGAGGGCTTTATATTTACCATGCTGGAATGTCTATGGGGAGGTACCTCACTAATTCTCTCTGGAAGGGTATACTACTTCCATCTTCTAAGACTGTTTGCCGTCAAATATGTCCTTTCTCCTGAGGCCCAGACCTTGCAAAAACATGAGTAATCCATGAATTACCTTCAACAATTTTCCATGGCTATATTTAAAATAGGTGTTGAGATTAACTTCCCATGAGGCTGAAAAGTCTCTATATCTCATTTCCTATTATATGTTTAGTGCCGTGGAATGTTAAAGCTGATATATTCAAAAGTACTTTAGCTTCAAACCATGGTTTCTTTGTAAATAAAACTCTCTAAAATATTTAGTAGGCTTCCGATGTGTTTTCTTCTAGTCAATTCCTTCGACCTGTACCACATCCATCATTCTGTCTTGTATTTAATTTTCCATTTTGCTTTATTTCTTTTACTTGCCCCATCCTTGACACTCCTTTAGTGATGGGCTACCTTAAGCCATATAGAACAACAGTCATAAGTGGGCAGCTAATTACCCATAGACGGATCTTGGCTGAACATCAATAGACCCTTGTGTCAAATCTTTATCAGTCATGTTTCCTGTTTTGGTGGGTCCAGAAACTGTTGTCATGGAAAACTTATGGATTCTCAGTATCCCTTTTATTCCAGCTTATGTAGTTCAATTCTGCTCTAGCTGATATTTTTCTTGTAGTGTCTTGCTATAAGGTGCAAAGAGCAACTAACACACTATAACAAACTAAGCCTATTTAACTTTCACCTAGAGCTACAGTCTATCAATTAGAAACAAAAACCAATACGCAATTTCAGGTGACAAAGAATGAAGTTATAAGAATCGCCCCGGCTGGAGAATGTATGGCATTGCAGGCAATAAATCTTAACGACCTGTTTTCAAGTTCCTAGGTGGTAAGGGAGTGTTGCCTTTTAAAAAAAAAAAAATTAAACTGCTATTTATATACTCAATTTTGCATAATCCCAGGGTATGTTAGCTCGATAATGGCAATATTTAGAGGTTGTAAATTTGTTTCACGTGCACTAGAATACATGTGATATTGCATCTCTAGCTCCCCACTGTATTCCTGATACTCAGCAATGCCCCACTGCATAGAACAAATCTAAGTACTTGATGAATTAACGACTAAAAGTAGGTAATCTTTTCAACAATGCTGTAGCATAATCTTCCTCATAAGTATTTTATAGATGAGGAAACTGGGAAATATAAGATTAATTGATTGTTACAAAGTGAGACAGGTAGTCTGCTTAAAGTCTATTACTTGTCAAAGGAACAATAAAGTCTAACTTGCATGAATGAAAACCTTGTGTTATTGGCTATGCAAATATAAATATGGCTATAGATGAAATAGAAAGAGGATGTAGAATATGAGTATATATACACACGTATATATGAACCTTCTATACATATGTAAATAGACTCTTTGCAAATTATTAGCTAAAAGTGCCCATAAACTAGACTTCGAATTACAGAGCTGAAAAAGACTATAGATGGCTTCTAGTCTACCTGTTTCCTTTTACAAAATGGAAGGAAAGTGTACATGTATGCATAAAAATTTGCGACGCCTATTTATGTATGATTAGAATTACTTCTACTGCATTAATCATTAACCAGTTTACTTACAGTGACTGTCTTATCCAAGTGTGATATTACCCTCATAAAGTAGGTGACATTCACAGGTAGAGCAATCAAGCTCAAGGTACATATGCTAGTGACACGGCCACTATTTTTGGCACTCTTGTACTCACATTGTATACAAAATTCATCCAATAAGATTAAGTGATTGGATCAGTTGTTTCAAAGTTCTATTTTTAAACTCTATGATTCTACTTGGAAATATTCCAAGTCTTTTTTAACCTGAGGAAATAATAGCCGCATATATGCCCTTGATGGTCATTGCTTGGGACCAAGTGTAAGAAAGTAAAATGTGGAAATGTTTCAAGGGTTATTTAAATGGATGAATTTTTTAGCAATTACTATTTCTGGAAATAGTCACATACTCTTTGAACTTTGGAATTATTATTTTTTAATCTGTCACTGTCAGGCTACGTGACAAGAATAAGTGTTCGTCACCTCTATAAGGATACTTCGAATATTAATAGGAAGGTAACTAAATATTATCTTATTCTATTGCTTCTATGTGTGATTTATTAACAAATAAATTTAATACCAATAAAAATAAATGGATTAATAGCAAAATTGAAGTACATGCTATATTTTAATATCTTTTTAGTAGCAAAATTTTTAAAGTATTAATTTTTATATTTTTGTCTACACTTTTGCTTTAGAAAATACAAGAAGCAACAAATAAATTCTTAGGGCAAAATTTTATGAAGATAATGGAAATACCAATATAGCCATGATCTGATAGTTTACAAAAACAACATTTCTAAACCAGGTCTGAAGCCTATATCAATGATACAATTACATATACACCGTATTCTGATTATAGAAATCAACTTTAAACTGAAATAAGAAGTTATCTCTAATTTCATTTTTTTCCATAAATGCTTTTGCTTTAAATTGAAGTAGTTTTGAATTCTTTAGTTGAAACTCCATTATTCTTACTATAATGATGGCAAATGCAATTTTTATAAAATAAAATACCAAGCCATACATGAGTTTTATGCCTCCAATAGTAAAATGATCTTGAGGACTACTGTGGGGTCAGTATTCAATGAATTTTTTTAGAATAAAAATGTCTTGTTGTTCTTCATCAATATGCTTAGAAAAACTACATTTAACATTAACTTGATATTAATGAAGCATTCTTAAAAATGTAAGAATATCACATGCTTTACTAATGCAATAGCTCATTCTCTCAATTCAGGAAAGAGGTATTAAAAGACATCTTGGGATCACAGACTTTGCACAGGTTGCCAAGCCTCACTTCCCCACAGGTATGTGTCAAAAGAAACCAGGCAGGCTTTTTACCACTTTGCACTTCAGTTTCTCTTTTATAGATAAAATGACGATAATAAATGTACTCACCTTTATAAAATTGTAATGGTTATATGATTTAAAACAAAGTGATTAGAATAACGTCTAGCACATAGTAAGTACTTTATAAATGTTAGCTAATATTATGATTGATGTGTCCAAAACAGAATTCCAAAGATAATATTTCTCAAATGTTTTCATTCATCTGTGGCTCTGTTTTACTTGTGGCATTCCTGAATCTGTGGACAAATAGATAAATGTTCCTTCAAAGCAGTTGCCTTATATTTGGAAAATATTTAATTCATGGAAAAATTCATCTACTTGATGTAGTATTAAATCTTAAAATGATTAAAGGAATTTTCAGGCAAAATTTTATTTGATATTTACTTTTAATAGTGTGAAGGGTCATTCCAAGACTGTGAGTATCCAATATTGGACTAATGTAGCATTTAATCAAATCTAACATTTACAAAGATAGTTACATACATGGAAGGATGGGATTGTCAGCAAAGTTGAGGGATGGGGTGTGTATTGTGCTCCTCATTTACAGCTGTGTCTTGAAGGAACAGTTGGAATTAGCCCAGCTATGAAAAGTGAAAGGGTTATAATGTAGACTGTTCTAGGCAAAGGAAGCTGTATGAGAAAACCTTCATGCTGTGAACATGGTAGGTGTGCAGGGAGTTTTAAGATACATGATTACTGTGCAAAGATGTGAAAGGGAGGGAGAGTTTTGAGGGTATTAAGTGTCATGCTAGGGAAATCGAGCATTATCCTGTCAGGGTGCACGTTTGAAGGATTGGTATACCTTCTAACCATCAGACATAATCAAGAACATCTGTTCAGAGTTTTATCTTCATGTTTTTTACATACTACTTTCTGCAAATTGCCCTTGAAATTTATCAGCATTTAGCTCAGTAAAAATTTGTCCCCTAGACATGTCCCTAATAGTCATGGCATGAATACAGGGGGAAGAGCCCTTGAAACTCTGTAGACATTGGTTACTACTGGGAAATTCTCAGACTAGTTGACAAAATTGTATTTGTATTTCAAACCAAAATGATTAAAATTTCTAGAACTCATATTCCTCTAAGAAAAAGATATCTAATGGAATTTTGCATCCACGAATGAATGAGCAAAGGAATTAAAAGCATAATTTTAATTTTGAATGAGAATGACACATTTAATACTGACAATTTTTTAAAGAGATATTTATTTTATTTTATATTATTTTCCAGCTTTGTTGAGGTATAATTGACAAAAATTGCATATATTTGAGGTATACAATGTAATAATTTGGTGTAAATATAAATTGTGAAATAGTTACCACAATCAAGCTAATTAACATATTCATCCCCTCACAGAGTTATCATTTTGTGTGTGCATATATGGTGAGAACATTTAAGATCTACTCGTCGTAAATTCCAAGCATAAACTACAGTATTATTAACTGTAGTCGCCACGCTGTATAATAGATCAGAACTTACTCACCTCACAACTGAAAGTTTGTGCCCTTGACCAGCATCTCTTCATTTCCCCCCTCCCCTCAGTCCCTTGCAACCGCCACTCTACCCTGTTTCTGTGAGTTTGACTTTTTTGGATTCCACATAAAAGTTCATGCAATGTTTGTTTTCTGTGTCTGGCTTATTTCCCTTAGTATAATTTTCTCCAGGTTAATCTATGTTGTCACAAATGGCAGTATTTCCTCCATTTTTATGGCTGAACAATATGTATATAATATGAATCTCTCTCTCTCTCTCTATAATATATATATAAATCCATATCAAAACTCCAAAGGAGTTTTTCACAGAAAAAAGGCTTTCCTAAAAATTCATATGGAACCGCAAAAGACCCTGAATGGCCAAAGTAAAACTGAGAAAGAATAATAAGCTTGAAATATCTCACTTCCTGGTTGCAGATTATATTACAAAGCAATGGTATCAAAACAGCACAGTACTGGCATAAAACCAGATGCATACACAAACGGAACAGAGTAGAGAGCCCAGAAACCGATCCATGCATATATGGTCATCTTTTTTGGATAGTTCGTTGTTAGCATATAGAAACATAACTGATTTTTGTATCTTGATTTGTATCCTGTAACTTTATTGGATTTGTGTATTAGTTTTAACAGTTTTTGGTGGAGTCATCATATATAAGATTATGTTATCTGTAAAGGGAAATAATTTTACTCCTTCCTTTCTGATTTGGATCCCCTTGACTTCTTTTTCTTGTCTAAATGCTCTGGCTAGGTCTTCCAGTAGTGTGTTGAATAAAAATGGCAGGAATGGTCATCCTTGTCTTGTTCCTCATATTAGACTAAGAACTTTCAGCTTTTCCCCATTGAATATTATGTTAGCTGTAGGCCTATCATGTATGACCTTTACTGTGTTGAGGTACATTCGTTCTACATATAATTTGTTGAGAGTTTTATCATGAATGGATGTTGAATTTTGTCAAATGTTTTCTTTCCATCTATTGAGACCATCGTGTGATTTTAATCCTTCATTCTGTTAATGTGGTATGCCACTTTTTGATTTGCTTATGTTGAACCATCCCAGGGATAAAACCCATTTGATTATGGTGTATGATCCTTTTCATGTGTGTTGAACTTGACTTGCTAGTATTTTTTGATAATTTTTACATAGATATTTAACAAGGATATTGGCCTGTAACTTTCTTCTCTTGTATTGTCTTTATTCGGCTCTCAGCTCATCCTTGGGTAGGCTCCCACTGGGTCACTGAGCAGGTCCCTAGGTGGGCAGGATTGGACCTGGTCCATGGCTGAGAGGGACTGGAACCAAGTCACAGGGGTACTTTAGGGTCTGCAGTTGGGATCAAGGTCTACAGCTCTGCCTCTGGGGCCATGGATGGGCATGCAACCTGCCAGATTCCTGAGCAGGCAGGACTGCCCACAAACCATGGCTAAGAGAGTCAAGAGTTGAGTATCAGAGCTGCTTCAGAATCTGTGGGTTGGTGACCTGCCTCTGGGGGCAAAGATGTGCATGACTTACAGTGGGTCCTTAGGCAGGAAGGATCACTCATGGACTGTGGCTAAAGTGCTCGAGCCAGGTCTTGAGCTGCTTCAGGGTCCACAGGTGAGCCCAAGATTGGCAGGTCTGATATCCAAGGCACAGGTAGGCATGACTCATTCTGGGTCCCTTGGCAGATGGAGCTGGTGGCAGGACCACGGCCAAATGGAGCTCTAGCAAACTCTATATGGGGATGAGTCTGTTTCCAGATCTGTAGCCAGACCATGGTTGGTGGACTTGCCACCTGAGCAAGGACCTAGCTTCTCAAAGAGGCCCTCCTTCCTCTTGGGCTCCACAAGCGTTTTACAACTTCCTGCCTGAATCCCAAAGTTCCCACAAAGGTGTTTGTCTATGGATGGCTGCCAAATTATTGTTGCTGTGAATGGGATACCATCAGAGGATTTCTTATCCTGCCATCTTTCTGACATCACTTCTAATATTTTTTACTATACAAATTTTACTTAAGTCACTAAATTAATGCATTAGAAGACATTTTGTCACTATAGGCACATTTTTATTAGTTTTACACATCAATTTTCTTAATTGTAAGGTAGAAATAAAAATATTGTCCTTCCTTACAGGGTATGGTATGTGGATTAAGTATTAGATTGATTAATATTTGTAAAGAGTAAAGGTTCTGGAAATTATTATATTTCTATATTTACTAAAAATTATGATTTTCTGCTGCTTCTTTAGCAGGTGTTTATATCTTTTCATTAAAAAAATATTATGAGCTGAAGCAGAGTCTCCTCATAGGTTCTGAGTAGAGGATTTGATATATAAAAACTGTTGGTACCAAATTATGTGTAATGTTTAACTGTGAGGGTTGATTACTTAAATTCAGCTTTTCTTGAAACAATTCTAAGTAAGAAACAAATTTACTCAGCTGAAGCAATTAATATTTGATCAACAACATCAAATACACAATAAACAAAAAATATCCCCTAAAATCACATCATTTTTAAAGCTTCAAAATTATTACAAAAAATACAGGTTAAAAAAATGGGTAGGGGGTCAGCCCAGGGTCATAGTAGTTAAGTTACAAAGTCCACCTCTGTAGCCCAGGGTTCACAGGTTTGGATCCTGGGCAGACCTACACACAACTCATCAAGCCGTGCTGTGGGAGCACCCCACATACAAAAAATAAGTTTGTATTTATAAAAATACAAAAAAGTTTGGCACAAATGTTAGATCAGGGCCAATCTTCCTCACAAAAAAAAAAAAATCACTAGTGTTTAATGTGAACATATTAGAATTGGTCTTATCAATTTTAAATTAACTGTATTTTCTTCAAAACAAGTATATCCACATTTCTCTAGAACTTTGCGGTTTGATAAACTGATCTTTAAGTCTTCTTTCTGAGACTACATGATTCTATCCTCTTTTGTTTGTTTGTTAGTTTTTCATTAGTTTTTCAATCCCTACATTCATGCACTGGTCAAAGAGTTTACCAGCAAAGGTTTTCATTTTTCTTGGCATTTTCAGAGTCCCTACATACTTCTCTGCGTTCATTTCTCTCTTGAAAATATCATCAAGCTGTAAACCAGTCTACTCTGGGGGAATTCTTCAAGGTCACTAACAAGGTGGCTAGCTCAGAACATTCTTAAATTTGTTCCATGCAGCGCTTGCCAGTATTTGCTGAGGTGATTGGCTTGGTAGAAATGCATTACAGCTTTCCATCTCCCTGCTGTGGCTCACAATGGTTATCTAACTCACCGTTGTTTCATTTAATGTACGTGGCTTACGGGTGATTTTTGTCTCGAGTTGTCTAATATATCTGTGTCCATATTGCCAAGGAGCAAAATTATTTTGTATTCAATTTCTTCTTCCAGATGCTATTAATTCCAGATACAGATGGAAAACTTCCATTGCAACCACATGAGACCATTCTACTTAATAACAGTTTTCTTTTCTAAAGCTTAAATTCATTTTACATATTTGGCAATGAAAATTCCATCCTCAAAAGTCTCTAACTTAAATTGTTTCATTGTTTGAGCTTTATTAACTTGGGTCTACATTTGAAAATGTGTCTTCTTTTTCACAAAGTGAGATAATACTAACTATTTAAATGATTATGTTTTGATCTTCCTTCATAATGAAAAATGAGAAATGAGGCATAGAAGTATCTGGGTAATGAACTGAATACAAGCTCCATCCTTCAATAGGCAGTGAAATAATAAAAGGAGTCGTATATACCATGAGCTACATTTTAAAATGTTCATTATTATCTCTTTCTTTAAAAAAATTCTAACTACACAGCTCTTTTATTAAAGAAGTTGCACTGTCCCTGTTTAATAAACTTTAGATCTCACGTCACAATTTTTTTTCGAGCTCATCTTAAACTAACTGTATGTTTAAAGAGAAAGTATAGCTGATTTTAGCTACAGTTTCTATTAGCTTAGCAAACAGAGGGGTTAAACAAGGGTTTAACAGGATGGTTTTCAGTGTAAGAGAGAGATTGACAGCAGGTGTGATCGGGGTAGCAAACCTATTTCAGACAGTAAAGCTGGTGACAAGGATAAGATACCTGTGATAACGGAATAAGCCAAAAAGATCCTCAAAACGCATGCACAGAGGCTACTGCTGGCAACGGTCCTGGGAAACGCCTAGGTCCAAGACAGTGAACAACAACAGAGCTGCTCTAGAGGAAATCTAGCATGGATATGGAGAAGGTGAAAGAATTCTCTACGGCACTTCTCTTAAACCTCCTGTCTTAGGTTCTGGCTTTATAGGATCCTGCATATCAGTGGCAGGCTGACAAATAAAATTAAGTGAGCATGTGAGAGAACATATGGGTGCCTGTGTTACTCTTGATCTGATGCTCAACTCTGGCACAACACCAGGAGTAATCAAACTACCAAGTCTCCTCCCACTGGTGGGCCCCAGAGAAAGCCTTCTTCTCTTGCCAGCGTGTTGAAACCCCAAGATGCGTTGACTGTTCCACTGCTGTCATGGGAGAGGTACAGTTTATTTTAGAGGAAAGACAAATTAACAAACTTGGTAAATCTTTTTCAAAGTTCATTTTGCAAGGACTATAACAGATCCTTGCAAAATGAATTTATATAAAAAGTTTAAAAAAAACAAAAAATAGTTTTTTTGACTATTTAATTTGAAAGGTGAATTTGAAGAAAAATTTTTTTTAAAACAATCATACAGAACATATAAAATATACAATCAAAGTAGCATTCCAATATTCTCAGGAAATTAGAATAAGAAAAAAATCAATGGCATGATTATGAAAAAGAATATATCCAAACTATTCAAAAAATGATCTCTATAGAAATTATTTTCTGGCCATTATCAATAATAGCAAATTTTTGGTTAAAATTTTTTGAAAAATATATTGAACAATAAATTGAATTATTTCTTGATTTATTTATAATATTACAACTTGAAAAAAGTTAAAGAATTTAAGAAGTAGTGTATGAATTTATGCATTTTATGAAATAAGTAATAAACTTATGTATGATGAAATTGAAATATTTTAATAGCTTCTGTGATAAGGTTTTACTATATGAGATTTCCTTAGAATCTTTGAATATTGTATCTGTGGTTAATGTCTGAATATTAATATTGCTTAATCTATGGATAATTCCAGTTTTTCATGGTTTTAACAAAGGAAAATGTCTCCAAATTGAACTTATTAAGACTCTCTTAGAATTTTGACAAGTCAAGAAACAAATAAGTTGACACTATTTCAGTTAAACACAAATTATCTTAAAATATCGGTTGTAATGTTAATTGGTGAAATATTACGAATGTATATTTATACTAAATTATGGTTTACGTTTATTATTCATCAGACATCAATGGCTCATGAAAGAACACTAACATGTGAACAATGATATTTAAATGTAGTTGTATTTCTATTTTGCTGTTTTCAGTAACAAAGAAACATAGTTTATAATGTCTTGTCCAATTTTGCTTTTATAGAGGTCTACCATTTAACGTAGGCAGATAAGTCATGCATTACTTAGCGATCTGTTAGCTTCGCTCGTAACTTCCATGTAAGCTTCATTTGCACTCACTTAACGCCCTGCAGATATTAGGGGCAGCCTGATTATCTGAAAGAATAATTTCTTTTGTTAGAATTTCTTTTAACAGCTTTATTCATCCCTTGATCACTTTTTTGCATTAACTACTTATGAAAACAACAGTCAAAATTAAATATATTTTAGAGAATTAATCATGGCTCATGTTTTTCTGTTTCTCTCTTATTCACTCTTTCATCACTTTCACATGAGACTCACGTCCCGCAATATTGGAGCTTGTGTGGGTTTTTTCCCATGCTCCCACTCATGCCAGGAGTGAACCAGCCCTATTTTTCTAACCAAATACACATGAATTATAAAAGAATTGCTGTATCTTATTTAAATTAATTGATGTAAAAGTTATATCAGCTATAAAAATATATATCAGTTATGTTCAATGACTGACTATATTTTCCCAAAAATAATAAAATTGTATAAATAATTGTCTTTGATAATTTGAAATAATAACCTTGTTTAAATAAGTTTTTCTTCCTTTCACGTTAAATCAATTACTTAGGAAGTATAGACAGGTATGAAGGATTTGGAGAAAAGTTTTGACCTATTCACATGAAATATTTGATATATCAGCATATACAATCAGGAGTAGACTCTGGGAGTAAAATGTAACTCCATAGAGGACATCTATAATGATAATTTGAGCCATGGCAATTATCAATTTCTTCTGATAAAACAAAGCAATACTGGGGCTGGCCCGGTAGCGGAGCAGTTAAGTTTGCATGCTCCACTTCAGCAGCCTGGGGTTTGCCTGTTGGGATCTCGGGCACAGACCTATACACCGCTCATCAAGCCAGGCTGTGGCAGGCATCACACATATAAAGTAGCGGAAGCGGGGCACAGATGTTAGCTCAGGGCTGATCTCCTCAAAAAACCCCCCCCAAACAAACAAAGCAATACTTTCAATAATTGAATAATAATAATAATAATAATAACAATAATAGGTGCTAATATCAATTTCTGTCCTACAAATGGAGTCCCCACATCCAAATTTAAAATATGCATCCCAATTTAAACTGGAAATGTATTTTTTTACAATATTTTAAGAGAACATAGTTAATGCAACACTTATTCATTCTAAAGCAATACACATATATTTTAAAATTTACAGGATATTATCACTCAAAATCTAACACTTTGTTTTTAAATCCAGGAATAGTTTACCAAACACTTGTTTCATGTTGCAGTCAATGAAAGAGCCACTAATTCTCTAAAAACTAAAACAGCATTTTTATCATTCAGGCATTTAATTAGAAGTTCAAAAATAGATTAATTGTAATTGAAAAAGTAATAAAATATAGTTTGGCATTTTTTAGAGAAATCTAAATTAGCACAGTTAATGAAGTTACTTTGTTTTTTGCTTTGTCAGTAAACTTAGTCCCTTTCTATGTCCTTAGAGTTGAAAAGCAAATAATCTGTAAAAGCAGATGATCTCTTTTTCTTTTAATACCCTTGAAATTGCAAGGTCTATTAAAGCGGGTCTTGTTGTTTATAACTGAACTCTAAAATGAACTTTTGATACCTTATGCATTTTTATTTCTTTTCCTTTGCCTACCAGAGAGACTTCATTATGTTACATCATTTTTTCCATCTTTCTTGTCTTGTTAAACAGACTAGAGACAATTTTAGATCAGCATAACTGTATCAATCTCTAAGTAAATATTACAATTAACTTGCATGATTACATATGAATATATATAAATGACCCAGCTGCTTTCTTGTTTAAAATGTCTTCTGGCCAATAGCTGCCAATCCAGCTGCCCTCAAATTTCATTCATTCAAAAGATATGTGTCAACTGTTTATTCTAGTCTAATTATGGGACATAAACTTTGTCTCTAAACCATGGAACATACATTTTGTTTGAGAGGGGGTAGATAGACCATAAATGAGAAAGAACATCTCACAGAAAACAAGAAAGCATCACCTAGAGATACATGTTCTGATGAAAATAGAAGAGAGTTTGTGACACTGAGCAAGGGAGGAAGTGCTTTTAAATTGATTGGCTGGGGAGACCCGCTATGAGGCATGCTTTTAGATGACATAAATACTCAGAACCCAACCACTGAAGTTCTGAGGGAGGAGTATTACAGGCACAAGGAACAGCAAACACAAATGCTTTGAGTTATCTGAAAAGGAGCCAATTAGAGTGGTAGGGACTAAGAGCAGAAATGTTTAGGTGGGTTCTGAGACAGGAGCAGGACTAAATGCTTGTAGGCCACTGCGAGAAATTGGGACGTGATTACAAGTGTAGACGGTTTTAGACTCTTGAGTTTTGGATGTTTTAAATAATCGCTGTGACTGATGCTTGGAGCATTGAGGAAGATGTTTACATAGGGAGTAGAGAGAACGCTATTGGCATAGTTTGGTAGGCTGTTTTTGAGATAATCACGGTCAGGCCAAGTATGTTAGTGGTGCAGTGGGAGAAAAGTGAAAGAAAATATTTGTGATATATTTTGGAGGTAGGGCTGAAAACATTTGCTGAAAGGAAACATGAAAATCAAGAAAGATTCTCAGTCTTTTGGTTTAAGCAATTGAATTACTGTTGGTGCCATTTACCCAGAAAGGGAAGCATGGGAAACAACACATTCGGGGGAGAAAATGATGAGTTTCATTGGGATGTCTTGAATTGGACACGCGTATTAGTTATCTAAGTGGAGATGTCCAGTAAGCTACTGTATGTATGAGTCTGGGTTTCAGGTGAAAAGTTAGGGGTGGAGACAGACTTTTGGGAGTCTCAGCAGATGGATGTTATTTGTAGTCGTGGAACTGCATGAAGTTACCCAAGGGAGATATATTCAGAGGGGAGAAGGGGGTTTGACAACTGAACACTGGGGTACTCAGTCATCTAGAGTCAAATGGCACAAAAGGAGGATCCAGCACCAGATACTGAGACGGAGTAGGCTCAATAGGTGGGAGAAAATCGAGTGCAGTAGAGAAAGCAGCATACAAAGGAGTGCACTGATTTAAGAGCAGGAAGTGGTATTTTACACTAAGTGCTGTTGAGACATCAATTAAGATGAGAATGGAAAAGCTACATTTGCCAAGATGGAAATTATGTGTTTCTTTGACAAAAGAAGTTCATCATAGTAGCAGAGATGAGGTGAGAAGGGAAGAGAAGATGAGGAAGTACAGACAGTAAGGACAGACTATTGGTTCAAAATTATTTTTTCATGAATGGAAAGAGTGGAATGAGGTAGAGTCTGGAAAGGAACATGATAGATAGATAGATAGACAAATAGATAGATGATGATGATAGATAAAGGATCAGAAGGATAGACAGAGAGAGAGAGAGAGAGAGAGAGAGATAGGTAGGTAGAGATATATTTTAAATGGAGGAAATCATAGCATGTTTGTATATTGATGCAAAAACCCCACAATGGATAGAGAATATTTATGAAGGTGACAGAGAAAGTCGCAGGAACAGAGTAGTTTAGAAAGTGATAGGGCAGAGGTAGATGAATATGGCTCGTAATATTTAGAAAAAAGGCTAAGGATACAGGGCAGTCCTGGCCACAGAACACGTGTTCCCACAGCCCAGGGAAAGAGTCTGGGATGATGGAGTGCAAGACTTGGTTAGATGATTGATATGCAGGGTAGTTTGGAGATAAAAAATCAGCTAATGCTAGACAATGGGCGAGGCCTAACCATGGAGACTGACTCAGGAAAACACAGGAGTGAAACATAATGGGATAGGACTGAATCTCCCTCAGACAGTACTTCTCAAACTGTCTGTGCTGACAGACTGTTTTTCCCCTGTGCATCATAGAAGAATACTGGTGTAAAAAACGAATTTCTGGGAGAGAGATCACATACTTGTATGCTGCAGCAATGTCAGTTTCTATAAGCATCTATAAATGCTTACTCCAATTTCTGTTTTACTTCTTTGCGGACCAGTAACATAAATTTGCCAACTAACGTCAATTTGAAAAACACTTTTGGAGTAACACTGCCTTGGATAAGTGTGAGAAAACAGATAAAGCTGTATTTTGGAACAATGTCCTCAATTTTTGTCTGTGACTCCAACAACAATAAAATCGACACAAACTGAGCACATTTATTCAGTGAGAGATTTTATTTTTATTTTGAATGTTATATGCATGCACCACTGTGCTAATATATTATGTAATAGCATTTAAATAAAGACAAGGTACTTACTTACAAAATACCTATGAAGTCACTGAAAAAAAGATGAAAACTCATATAGTACTTAAAATTAAGGCTGTCAGAAAATGTAATGCAAAAAGTAACTGACACCAATGATAAGGCATATGAGTCTGAATTAAGAAAAGTTTTACCCAGGCTCCATGTTATGGCACACCCAGTGTCATTTGTGAAATACCACTTGATTATGTTAAGGCTCTACTTTGTAACTCTCCTAATATCTGTCACCTGACTCAGGACATGCAGATTCCAGACGCTGAGCAATAAGACTTTCTCAGCCCTGAATACTGTTACATCTGCCATATTTCCGCATTTAGACAGCGGTCATACATCCCAGAAAAGGACGGAAAGGAGAGGTGGGATTCTGAAGAAAAGTCAGTGGTCGCTGAAGGGAGTTGTGGGGTGTTCATGAGAATTCGAGATTTCTAGAAGTAGTATTTTGACTAAAACTGGGAAATATGAAATGAATTAAAATGTGAATATGAAAAATCCAGATAGAAATTAATCTTACTGAGCATTTAATATATTTTTCTCCTTTGAACTATTTTTATTCAGAGTTACATAGAACAAAGAAATTGAGATAGAAAGAAGGTTGCATTTCAGTAGGGAACAGATTTAAAAAACCTAAATTCTATTGAAAATCAGTAATTGGCTTGGGTCTTTACTCATCGCCTTGCCCTCCATTTACAGAACTAAGAATGTGACTCCCCATTTCTGTAGAACTAATAGTCACAATACTTGCTACCACATGCCTAGAACAGTGAAAAAGACCAATGCTTCTCCCTCCACTGTAGATCTCAAAGCACAAGTCGCCTGGAGATGACTAGAAAAGAAGTTTTACATTGGAGGAGATATTTACTCTTTCATACTAGCTTCGACAGGACTTCTTTATTTGTTTATTTAACACGTGAAGACTGACATATTTGCTAATATATGCAAATGACTGGGATAGATTTGAGATTTTAGGCATGTGTGAAGAAGTACGATCTTACCAAGCAAGTTAACGGGGCAGTGTTGCAAATTAATGTTTATTTCTCGTGACATCCTACTGAGTCTCCTTCGTCCTGGCTTATAGACTGACAGACTGTATATTGCTTGTTTGAAAGTTTCTCAGAGACTGCTAGCTATTAACCACACCTATGTCCTCTTCTTTGGCATATACAAACTGCCTCGTTTCCCAGGCTCATTCAGAGTTGGATATGCCCGTGTGACTGAGTTCCCATCAATAGCATAACAGCAATAATGACGTGTTCTATTTCCAGTCATGGTCAGTTAAAACCTCGTATCCACTCTTTTCTTTATTCTTCTGTCATGCGTATATAGAGGACAAGGAAGATCCATGCATTAGTAGAGATGTACAAAATAGGAGCCTGGGTCATTGAATAAACTCTTGAAGCAGAGATGATTTGTCAACTATTGTTTTGAGAGCAAAATATAAATTTCCATTGTGTTGAGTCATCTGTTTAGTTCTGTTTCTATAGCACTTGGCCTATTCTAAGTAATGCAATGAATAGTAGCCATGATATAAAAATGAACAGAGTATATGGAAATAATTTGTACACTACAAGGAAGGGTAGTAGTATCTAGAAGACCCACAAGAAGAAAATGCTTCTGAAATTATATAGTGCAGGAACCAAAGAACGCATTTAGAATGTTGTTTGCATCCTTCATGAATTACAAGGAACTTGCTCTTACATATAAGAACAACAAAATCATAAGGAATGAACCAGAGGAGATTAAAAGCTAATAAGATAAATGAAAGATGAGAGTTAAAAAGAAAAGTCTACATTGTAGGAAAGGAAGAGAAAATTTGACACTACAGAAAATTGAATCAGTAAGCTAGAGGACAAACAGGAGAATCCCTCCTAGGATTCAGAGAATAAAGGGGAACGAGTTTAAAATGCTGAAAAA
This sequence comes from Equus quagga, assembly GCF_021613505.1. Classification (NCBI taxonomy): domain Eukaryota; kingdom Metazoa; phylum Chordata; class Mammalia; order Perissodactyla; family Equidae; genus Equus; species Equus quagga. Next base: position 43,977,156 of record NC_060285.1, read on the forward strand.
GAAGAATGATAAATACCAAGGTTAGATAACAAAGTGAAAGGATACCAATAATTTCTTTACTAGAAGCAAATGACTAAATAAAGATCTCAAGCTAAAGAAATACGATGTGATGTCATGATTTACTAAGAAGTATCAATTAAAAGGATCTATTATGACACAATTTTGAACTACAATGATAGAAAATTATCTAAGCGACCAGGAATGGAAAAACAAACACGTAGGTACTAATGAAGAAAGAAAAATCAGTTGTCCTCATGATATTATTACACAAATACCAGAATTCATGACACACAGTTTTCAAAACATCAAGTGAAAAAAGATATGACCTCAAATTGTCAAGCCTTGCTAAGTAGGCTTTCTTGTGTGGACCCAACAGAAAATAAAAATATTCTCAGGTACATAATGTTAAAAATTGAGCCTTTCTTGTATTTTTCTTTCTAAAAATGTAACATATGTACCTAATCAAAAAAAGATAAAGCAGAGTTAAAGAAGAAATATAATTACAATTTAAATAATCAAATGTAAGTGCTAAAAAAGGTAAGAGCCAAAATTTGCAGTCATTTTTGTAAATCTATAAAAAAAGATGGCATATGTTAAATAGATCATAAAAATAATGAAAATTCATCTCTTTCTGAAGTGACAGATCATAGGGAGAGTTCTTCAAATGGATGGAATACAGCAAAAATAAAGTACATTAAATTTTTTGTTAACATAGGCTACTCAAAAATATTATTTTTATCTTAACTTTATCCAGTTATTTATAAAAATATAGGCTAAGACAACTTTAAAAATATTAAAACTAGGGGCCAGCCCTGTGGTGCAGCAGTTAAATGCATACCTCCCACTTCAGTGGCCCAGGGTTCGCCAGTTCGGATCCCAGGTATGGACATGGCACCGCTTGCCAAGCCATGCTGTGGCAGGCGTCCCACATATATAGTAGAGGAAGATGGGCACAGCTGTTAGCTCAGGGCCAGCTTTCCTCAGCAAAAAGTGGAGGATTGGCAGCAGACATTAGCTCAGGGCTAATCTTCCTCAAAAAAAAAAATTTAAACGCTTATAAATTACAAGATTGAAGGTGATTCAAGAGAGTATACACAGAGAAACACATACATATACAAAAAAGCAAGAAAATTTTAAAAGCAAACCAGAAATAAGCTGATAAAATAGATGCAAGACAATTTGTATCAGTCAAAACACTAAATATGAAAGAATTTAACTATCAATAAAGACAAAACTCTCAATATGTGACAAAAATAAAATCCAACTACATGATTTTTAAAATAATTAAACTTAAAATTAAGTGGCATTAAAAAAAGTATAGAGGTTTGCCCGGCACACTAGTGGTTAAGTTCTCACGTTGGGCTTCAGCAGCCTGGGATTCACCAGTTTGGATCCTGGGTGCGGACCTACACAACGCTTATCAAGCCATGCTGTGGCAGGCAACTCACACATAAAGTAGAGGAAGATGGGCACAGATGTCAGCTCAGGGCCAGTCTTCCTCAGCAAAAAGAGGAGGACTGGCAGCAGATGTTATCTGAGGGCTAATCTGCCACACACACAAAAAAGGGCATATATATATTAAATGAAACAAATTGAAGACCATTTTACAGAATAAATTACATGATACGATATTTCCCCTTGAAGGACTCCACATAGGAACTTAATGCTAGCTACAGTTAATGAGTCTTATACTATGCCAGAGACTATGCTACAATTTTACAGTGATTAACTCATATATTCCTCCTAACTACTCTGTGAATTAATCACAATATGATTTTCATTTTAAAAATAAGTAATCAAGGCAAAGGAGTTAATTAATTTTCTCCAAGATCATGGAATTGGAAAATTATGGAGCTCAGACTGAAATCAAGGCTGGCTTAACTCAAAGCCCAATATTTTAAGTTCAGCATCTCTCTATGACAAAAAAACTGTCATAAAATTTATGTCCCTTGTATATACTGCGCTGGATATAAATATGTAAGTAAGTGAGAAAAACAGTTGAAGAAAACAAACATACCTCTTTTGGACATTAACACATTTAGTAAAATGTAAAGTATAATATAAAGGAATATAATATAATGTAAAGTATAATATAAATAGTTAAAATAATGTCAGTAGCACTTACAATTTAATAGATTAATGAAATCTATTTTGTTCTAATCAATGTACTACATACCACAGAAATTTCATATAATGATAACAGAACCTTTTGCTATAAGAAAAATAAAACACAAATCTATGGGCTTTGCCCTGGCAATGGAAAGTAGGCAGCTGAAGATCACATAGCTGTAAGAGAAGCCAGTACTTGTATCCAGAACTATCTACGCCAAACCCCTTAACACAAAGATACACTGTCATGTCGTAGTAAGATAAGGTGGGTTTAAAGATACATATTTTTTAAATATTTTTTCCAGCTTTTTTGAGATATTATTGACATATAACACATGTAAGTTTAAGGTATACAACATGATGATTTGGTAAACGTATATATTATAAAAAGATTACCACGATAAAATTAGATAACATCCCCTTCCTCTTACATGTCTATGTGATGAGAGAAAATGAAAGGAAAAGTAGTGAGGATTCAACATAAGAAACTGGAAAAAGGAGACCAAATAAAACTGAGAAGGATCTTAAATTGTGTTAAAGCTAAAAATTAATTAAATTAAAGGTAAACATAACATTGACAAATACACTCCAGAGCTATTTATCTGATTGATCAATAAAATAAATAAACTTTTGGTAAAAAAAAGCAAGAAAATAAAAAGGCATAAAGAAAGGAGGAATTAGAACAGGTATTTAATTTCACAAAAATAGGCAATTAAAAAGAAACCGTATAAGATACTACTACAGACACTACAGAAAATTTTAAAATCTTAGTAAAGTGGACAAGTTTGGAGAAAATATGTGCTCAATTTGACTAAAGTGTAAGTTATGATACATGAGAATAAAATTTTAAAAAATTAGAGATAAATAAGCGACAATAATTGAAATATTATTCCAACAAGAGGTTCTTGACTTTGTGTTAGAGTCTGGATCTATCACATAGTATGTAATTTCTTTGTCCTTGAAAGAGGAGAGAAAAATGTGGAAAGCCTCTCAATTCATTTCATGAAGTAGGTAAAAACCTGACACTACATCCTCATAAAGATACTGGGAAAACAACAAAAGCATACGCAAAGCCCTGGAATTCCACGCCCCACCACCAAATTCCCACACTGCTCCTCTCTGGCATTAACTCTTCCTGTGCTGGAACCTACAGGAGATACACAAAGCTGTCTTTCCTTGTTACAACTCCCCTTAGTGCGGACAGTCCCAAAAAAGACTTATGGAGATCTGTGGAGCATCTCATGCTCTTGATAACACTGCCTCTTTCTTGGCCTTGTGCTGTCTGCTTACAAACTGTTTAACAGATAAATCCTAAAAAGGAAATTATAATTAGAATTGATTACCCAGTTTCCCCTAAGAAAACATCAGTACTAATCTAATCATTTAATAGCCCTGTTTATTTCAGAAACAACTAAAATCCCAAAACTTCCACAATCACCCATAGGGCTCTATACATCCCCTAATTGAACCCCATGTCCTACCATTTCCTGACTGCCCAAACACAGTCACTGTACCTTCTGTCAACAGAAAATCCCTTATATCTTTATAAGTCCTTCTTAGTACTTGAGAAATTATCAAATTTTTACTCTTTCAAACTCTGTAAATCCTCCACTGCCCCTCCTTTCCCTGAAGCACACTCAAATGCTGGCTGGGGTTTTTTTTTTTAATGTTGTTTTTCTTTCTACCGTGTTCCTTCCACTACCCGGTATGTGGGTCTGGACCGAGGGGAAGGGGTTCACTCATCCTCAGTGCACACTCATATCGCCGCTGCTCCTCTCTCAGCACCTCAGTTCTTTCTCCTTGGTTTATACCCCCACTCCCTCATTATTGTGGAATGCAAGGTCTATATATATTCCTGCATTATTTCCCTCAGTCTTTGAAGATTTTAGTTCTGAGTCATTGTCTTGTTATCACCATAGGAAACTGAAACATCCATATAGGACATCTTTCAAATGCCTCAGCTTCTCAGTCCAGTGACTTACCCCCTTCCAATGACATTATCTTCTAAACCACTTTGGTGACCCATTCCCATTGGTAATTAGTGCCATTGAAAATAAGTGCCATTTAAAAAAAGTATCAAAAACAGTGTGGCCCAGTGTTCATTCTCAGACCTCCACTTCTACTTTTCCATGTCACTTAATATACTTTCCCATTTTCAACAAAGCTTTGGACAGTTTGGGGCCTCTATTTCATTGGAGCCTCTTTGTGTATGTGGACCATCACTTTCCTTTTTTCTTTATGTCCCTTGTTTTACAACTTATATTCTATGAAACATTACTCAAATAACACTTGAATATTCCATCCACCAACTGCTTCCTTTCCCTTCATCATATTCATCTGACATACTTGATCCTTGTGATCTTCACCAATGCTTCTGGTCCTCCTAACATCCTGGGTCTAGAGAGTTTTACACTCCTTTCAATTGAGCAGTTTTGACCAATGAAACATGGATGCAAGTGCCATATGCCACTTTTTGGTACAAATATTAAAGAACCAGTGTGTGATTCCTCATATTTTCTTTTTCCTCACTGAGGCAATCACAGGAAGATGTGTTAGTATGGCGGTGCCAAAATATCAAAGCAACACAGAATTCTGAGCTAATACAAGGACAACAGTTGCCCTGGAGAGTTTTTTGGATCAACATCAGCTTTTGTGTAAATTATATATTTTTATTCTGTTATGCCAATAAAAATATTGGAGTTAATTGGACTGGTACCTGGAAAATCCCTAATCTTGGTTAATCTCACCTCAGTTTATTTGTACTTCTAGCTGAGGAGCTAGAACATGACAAGAGAAAAATCACAACCTTCCTGACTGGTCTGAGTATAAATCTCAGTGGCCTTTTCTATATTTCCTACTATCTTATCTCTTCAACTCTTCAGGATGACCATTTCACAATCTCCTCTCTCTCCCAAACCATCCAATTTACCCCATTCTAATTTTACAGCCTGTGTTTTTATTTAGTGAGGATTTAGAAGCTATGATAAAGTAACTATCAAATTCTCCATCCCCAATACCAAATCTGCCAATCAACCTGAGTTTACACCCACTTACTCTGCTTTTGGTCACATTAAAGGAGAGCAGCTGTTCTTGCTCCCTTCTAAGCAAACCTCTCAACCTTTACCTGGGTCACAGACTCTCCTGTCTCCTAATGAAAGGCTTTGTTTCTGAAATTCTCCCCTCTGTTTACATTAATGTATTTTCCTTATTTATTGGCTCATTCCCAACAACATAGACATGTAATACATAATTTTTTAATTTTTAAAAATTAACATATTTAAAAAAAATATGTTGACTATCCCTTCATCCCCTTTCTACCTCCCTGTAAAATTCCTAAAATAACTGATAGCTTCAATCCACTGCAACATTTCTAGTCAAAGTCACCAAGGAATTTCATCTTACCAGAATGCGTGATTAATGCCAGTCTTAAACTCAAACAACCAGCCAAATTCTTAACTGGATTTTACATATTTGCTCACCTCCTTCTTCCCTCAAGAAACTTCTATTTTAAAGTTATTTTCAGGGACCTCACGACCTTAGCTTTATTTCTAAATTGCTGCCTTTTCTTTGTTTCTTCGCCTGGCTCTGCTTTCCTTGCTTGAACTCTTGAACATTAGAGTATTACAAGGCTTAATCAGGAACCTTCTCCTGTTTTCTCTTCATCATCCACGCTCACTCCTTAGATGATCTTATTCAGTCCTATGTTTTTAATATGCTTATAAAATGCTGAGTACCAAATTTACATTTCTAGCCTGAATACTGTCCATGAACCTCTAAACCAGATATGAAATTTCCTGTTAGAAGTCTACATTCAGGTGCCAGATAGGCACCCCAAATTTGATGTGTTCAAACTATTTTTTATTTAACCCACAAAGGCCTGAGTCATATCCATCTGTAAAAGAGGCTACTGCCTACCACACCACTCAGACCAGAGCCTAGAAGTTATCCTTGATTCTCTAATTCTCCTTGGGTCAGCTGGCAAACCAAAGCAAAGCATTCTCTTCTTGTGAGGATGGCAGTGGTGGAAGAGAAAGAGTAGAAGCCTGTGATGCTTCTTGAAGACAGGTTTGGAATTGATATTCTGTTACTTCTGCATTCATACCATGGGGCAAAAACAGTTTAAATGACAAGCCTATAGTTAAGGAGTAAAAATTGAGGCCAAAAATTGAATCTACCACACAATCTATGCACCATTGGTAAAAGTGTTTCTGAGTTAAAATATTATTGGAGTCCTAAGCAATAACAATGCTTGTTTAGTAAAGGTTTCATGTGTGTAAGCATCTTCATATGCCTTGTATAGTATCCACGTTATCCCATTTGGTCTTCAGGCAGTATTGCAATGTGCATATTGTCACTATTTTACAAAGGATAAAACTAAGGATCAGAGAGGTAAAATATCTTTTCCCAAATCATTCAGTTATATTTGAAAAAAGCGTTGGAATCCACTACTTACTCTTGTTCAGATTCTAACCATCTCCTCCCCCTTTCTCCACTGTATCCTAATGTCTCTATATTTTATTAAAGCAAAACAAAACTAACTTTGGAAACTAACGTTGTAAATTGCCTACATATGAACTAACAGTTATATACTTAGTTACAAATACATATTCACATTATTAATAAATCTTCACTTTGTAATTTCACAGTGATTCTTATACTCAGCTTTGATGAATGATGCTGTTACTATTACATTCAAATCCTTTGAGGACATCACTGCTAAATCAATATCATCTCAAATGTATCATGTAAGAAGTCTGAAAGAGATTAAAAAATAAAGTCACCCTGTACTTTCAGAGCATTATCATGATGACGCTTTTGTCTAGAAGCTAGATGGTAAAATGGGATTTTTTGTAGTCAAATGGTACATGAGAAGATTAGACTTTGGGTTGCAAAACTAAGTTCTGTTCTTGTTCTGCTGCTTACCTTAGCAGTTACTGAGCAAAACTTACTGGGCTCCTTTTAGTATATAAATTTTTGCAACTTGAGGAAGATACATGATGTAGAATTTTTCAATAAAAGACATCATTTTCTAATATAGTGAAAAATGTAAGACTTGTCATGGTTTAACCATAAAGAAATAGCTGTATTTATCATCAACTCTGCAGCACTGAGGACAAGAAGAGGGATCTCTTCCAAGCATACTTTACGAAGGGGCCCAGCTGGCTTTCTCCTCTGTTCTTCACCTGCGCTGTTTGTCTCAGTTTGGCTAAACTGGCAGTCAAGGAGGTTACCCAGGAAGGGCCTAGGGACAACTTGCAACTGTGGCTAGAGACACAATGGTAGGAAGCTTATAATTTTGCACCAAATATTCAGTTTCCTATTTTAATATTTCACTCTCTCTAGTGCTTGACGCAAAATTCATGTCATCATGCTACAGCCTTGGCTCTGCTCCAGAGGGCAATTCAGAAGTAAAACTTCCTTGAAAACTCTTTTTAAGTGTAGTTAAATCCATGATATGAAGAATCAGTCATGTTCCGTTTCCCATTATTTTCACAGCACCTAGCAAGTGGCTGACACTTGGTAAGCAATCATAAATGTTTAAGGAATTAAATCGATTAACTTGTGTGAAGTTTTCATGAGGAATAAGGAATGAATAGATGTCTAGTGGAAAATATTATGTTATGCTTACAAGAAAGAAAAGTTATAAAGGAAAATGATACTTTAATATAAGGTTTCAAAATTTCTATTAGTTATTACAGATTACAAAAAAGTGTAATTCTCAAGTAAATAAAAGAAATAAGCAGTTTCCTTGAAAGGAGAAATGCGACTACTTGTGAAACTTGGAAAAAGATATAAAACATAAAGCTCCAAGAGCAGTTGTATAAAATGACTCTAGCAGGAAAAAAGAAAACCCAGAAGAAAAGAAACATCATAGATCTGGCTTGCAACAAAATCGATAATAAAGAAAAATGTCTGCAAGAGGAAACAATTTTGAGAATCGCGTCAATCTATGAAGAAAATGGGAAAAAGTTGAAAGAAGCGTCAACTTTTCATATAAAGGTATATTTGTGTATATGTGATTCACATCTTACAAAGATTAAGTCCGTAGTTGTTACAAAGAGATAAGTACTTAGTGCCTGAAAACAGGTTCAGATCTCAACTCTGACACTGCTTGATTCAATAATTTATGACACATTTTTTAAAAATCATGAGCTAGATTTTTCTCATGTATAAAATAAGAGTTAAACAACATAATCTTGACAAAAGATCATATAGACATGCAAATCTTTACACAGACTATAAAATTCCTACCTCAAGATTATAATCTGCAAATGAGATAATAGATTTACAGGTACTTTGATACTAGAAATCATTTCACAGATATAATGTAGCATTGTTATTTTGTATTCATGTAAGTATATTTTCATCTCCATATTTTCAAAGAATGAAGGTGAGGGTTATTTAAAGAAATAGTACTATATCATGGAATTGAAAGGAAATTTGTCAATGGCTTCCAGTCATATTTGCAATAAAATCTAAACTCCCTACCTAATTTATAGATTCTTAGATAATCTCCCAGCCTTCTCTTTTTGTCATTTTATAAGGTTTCTCTTTTGTTCATTACCCTCTGGCAAAACTAGTCTTCTTCAGGGGGTCTAAATTATGCTGATTTTATTCCTGCCTTAGGAGTTTGTTCTAGCTATTTCTTCTATCTTTACTGGCTGACTCCTGGTCACTTCGACATCAGGCCCTCCCTGATCACCTGATCCAAAGTAGCATCCCCCCACTGCGTCAGATCACCTGACTTGAATCCTTTGTAGAATACTCATCACCACCTGAAATTTGCCTGTGCCTTCATTTCTTTGTTCTTATTTATTGTTAACCTCCTCCCCTTAGAATTAATGTCCATGAGTACAAAAACCTTGTCTTTGCTCTTCATCACAGTATTCCAAGCACCTAGAACTGTGTCTGGCAAAAAGTTAGTTCTCAACATATGTTTGTTAAATGATCATAGAGAACTTCCAAGCTGAACACTTCTTTGGGGAATAGAATTTCAAGAGCTGCGATTTGTCCAAGGTGCACAGCCAGTTTCTTGCATCTGAGTTCCATTACCTCTCTATTTTACTGTACTAATTAGCACTAATTAACTCTCTTTTTGGTTTTATTATCACAATTCACAATTTTATGTTCCAACTTACTGCAGGTGACATAAATGTACTATGTTTATATAATGCTGAGAAATATTTTCAGAGTTCTAAGAAAAGAGCAAGGATCCTGCCGACCAAATAAAAAAAATGCTGACGAGTTAATCTGGATCAATCATCCCCTCAAGTAACAGAAGCAAAAAGGAGTGTGTATAAAAGAAACACTTTCAGTTAGAAGAATCCTAAAGGCACGTAAAACTCCAGATGAGGAAGTGACATCGGAAGGAGTCAGAACAAAAGGCTTATTGATTTTTATGATTCCAAAGTGTTGTTTCTAGTAGTTTCAGCACAGGCATTAAAAAAGTGAAGAAGGAATGGTCATAGCTTTTGACGGATAGTTAAAGACAAGAAAAAAATCCATACTAAAAATTTATTGACTAAAAAGGTTAAGAAAAACAGTCATCTCTCACATTAGGAAGGACCAAAAGCATAAGTACTTAGCCATTCACTGTGAATGTAACAGAAAAAAAGGGAAGGTTACCAATTGCTAAAACATTTTAAGTTAAATCTGATAAGAGTATCAAACATTTTTATAACATTAAAACCAAGCTATATTCATCCTCAAATTGAATACTCAATTCTTTGTAAAAAGTATTTTTAATTCCCCTTTTAAAGATGAGAGTAGCAACTTCAGCTCTGATATATAGAGAGTTTGGAACTTATCACTCCTGTCCTTATAGTAAGAAAAATCTCGACAAAGACAAAAAAAGCCAATGACTTTTCTTGGACACATCAGAGAACTGAAGTCACAGGGCAAACTGCCCCCCTTAAATCTGGAGAGAAAGGTTCATCCAGAGAGATATAAAATCCAAGATTTGCTTCTATGGAACGGAAGCCGCTGGTTACCATAAGCTGAGAGTAACAGTAGGAAATTACTTGATCAGTAATTTTAACTAATTCTCCGAGGCTGAGTACAGACTAGTGTGCGACTGAGCAATCCTGGGGCAAAAGTCATAGCGGGGCCTCACACTGATTAGCTTTCCCTCCAGAAACTCCACTAGGTTCCTATGGCCAGGATTCAAGAATGATCCTCCTTATGGCCTTGGCAGTGGGAAGAGAAGAGTAGCCATAGTGAAACCTTCTCAGATCCTTCTCCCTAATAAAGGCCTGTTCTCCAGGGAGAAGGATGTCACCAGTGGGCAATACGGAAACTTTATCCCAGCTAAGGTAAGGGAACTCCATCACACTCTAGCCTGTTACAGACTTCCTGACTCAAATAAGGGGAAAATCCATAGTCAACAAGAGAGAAAATTTCAAGTAAATAGATTGGAAATGCTGCAGCTAAGGGAAGGAATAATGGGAAGGGTGAAAAATAGCTAGACTCCTTTAATGGAGACAGGAACACTTGTAAAGGCTACACTCCTGAAACACAGGCTTAATAACAGACAGCGACTTAATCACAGGATTACAGAAGACTCCTCCTCCCGGCACTTTACCACCACACCAACAGTGCTCCAGCATAATGGCAGAGGATTACAGCTGCAAGATACAGGGCCTTCCCCAGGAAGCAGTACAAAGCAAAGCCCCAAAGCCAAGAAGTGAGAGCAGAATAAGGACACTAGAGGAATTTACAGTGTCTGGTACTTATAACTACAACAAACATTGGATGCATCCCAACTCTTAGCCAGATTAACATAAATCCACACATTTGTATTACCCAATATAACATATCCAGCTTTCCACAAAACAATTACAAAACATGTCAAAAGACAAGAAACCACAGTCTGAAGAGACAAAGCAAGCATCAGAACTAGATTCAGATATGACATGGATGTTGTGATTATCAGATAGGAAATTTAAAATAATTATGATTAGCATGTTAAGGCTATAAAGGGCAAAGTAGACAACATGTAAGACTGTGGATGATGTAAGCAGAAAGATGGAAACTATAAGGAATAATCAAAAGGAAATTCTATAAATCAAAAATATAGTGACAGAAATGAATGATGTTTTTGAGAGGTGCGTCAGTAGGCTCAACAGTGAGCCCGAAGGCAGGTCAATAGAAACTTTCCAAATGGAAACAAAGGAAAGACAAGATGAGGGAGTTAAATAACCTTAACAATCTCATACAAAGTAAGTAGCTAGCTTTTAACTTCAGCTCCTTAGTATCCAAATTCTACTACCTGCTTTTGCCTTTAATTATGCACTTCAGCATGGTAAGAATCATTACTTACCAAAAATAAACACAATGGGATACAATATTTGAAATAATAATATACTGAACATTTGGTGATTCTCCCTGATTTAAAAATAAACCCATGGTTTCACCAGCATAGAGAGTCTCATAAATACTATTTATATAAATGGTAAGAACTTTAATTTGATTTGTATTTTCTCAGATTTACATTAGTATCAATTTTATTCACCAAAGATCACCAAGACCAGGAAAATGCCCAACACATGGAAGGTCCTACAGCAGCATCTGTTTAACAAATGGACATAACTGTTTAAGAAAAAAGAAAATATCCAAAACCATTATTCAACCAATCATATTTCTCATTTTAATTTCACTCAACAAATAGTTACTTTATGCCTACTTTGAATCAGAGGTTCTACTGTTTGCTGATTTAACACAGTAGAGTGTAACACAGATAAAACGTCACGGTACCTGCCTCTGAATTTGTTACAGTCAAGTAAAAGGACAAATAATTAGGTGGCTGGTGATGCTGTCTGTGAAGGTATATAAGAAGGAAGATTTGGAAATGTGGAAAAAAACCCTGAAACCTGAAACCAATTGTATCATTGGAGTGATCACTCAAGTGACCCTTGTAGGAACAGGTAATGATACACAAAGGTGAAATCTTTTTCTCTATATTCCGGCCTTTCAGTCTCCCTTGAAAATCTCCTATTGATAGAATCTACCAGAGATCCAGCTGGCAGAGGAGAAATGGAACTTGCCGTGTCCCAATCTCCATCACAAAGTAAAGGGTAGGTTTGGACCCAGGAGACCATAGCTTAAAGCCAGCACAGTCCACCCCTTGGATGACTACTTAGCATCTACACACTCCCTTCTGCTATATTTGACCTTCAAAACAAAATAAAACAAAACAAAACAAAACAAAAATGCTTTCTCTTACCCAGACATAACTACCCTTAGTACAAACAAAGATGCTGTCCTCTTCTTCCAAAGTCTGACTCTTCTTCATATCCATCTCTGGGTGACATGTATGGCATCCATTTCTAAATGATGTAATTGCTCCTTAAAAATAGCAACAGTCCTAGTTTTAGTAACCTAAGGACTAAATTATAAAATTAAACACCAACAACAGTCCTTATAAAGAATAATTAGACAAAGAGGGAAGCATGGGAAGAGAGAGAGGAAAGAAGACAAAGAAGAAGACAGTAAATGTACACAGCTAAATACACAACATGGAAAGAAAAAAATACACATAGCAGCTAGAGTTCTCATTTCTGTAACATATCACAAAGGCATGGTTTATAGGTACCTTTTCTTCTTCTGTTATCCATTTTCCCTCAGTTAGGACTTCAGCTGGTCAGGGTCTTGATCTCATACAGTGATTTGGAACTTTATTATTGAATGTTTTGAATACTCAGTGGATTTGACTTTTTATCCAAATTTTAATATTTGTTGTAGGAGTAGTAAGAGGTGCCTAAGAGAATGCCCTGCATTTCAAATCTTGTTTTGCCTTCTACCACATACTGGGTGGTTATGAGGAGATGTCTATTCAACCACATTGATTTTTTAATGAAAAAAAAAAGAATTTGTTATTAAATTTTTTGCATCTTTTCTTGTTCTATAGTTACAAAGTTAGATTTAGGGAAAGCAAAAATGAATATTTTTTAACCAATTAATAACAGATGATATGGAAAGAAAAATATAAAGTAGAGATCTTTCTCTTTCTAATCAAATACAGAAACTTCTTTTCTTATATTGATTGAAATGCTATTTCTTCACATAAACTGAGATCATTTTGCACTTTTTCTTCTTCTATTCCAGGAAAGAGCTCAAAAGTGCTGACACAATCCTTTTATTTTTATTTTCCTTCTTTTTAAACATGCTTTTATGTGACCGGTAAGGACTATAGGTTATAGAACAAGATTCCAAAGAAATGAAAAAATGAACTATATATAATTTCAGTGGCCTCTTGAGGCTTTTCAGAATTAAGGTCAACCCAAAAATCCCGTCTGTATTAATCACCTCCGTCACCCCTTATTCAAACAAACGCATGGTCTGCTTTCTTCTCCTCTCTGTCGCCCCAGAGAGATTGTCATCCCTGCACTTTCCATCCCACCCCTCTTCAGAGAGTAATGACCCTGAGGTCCAGAAGGGAGATGATTTACTCCTCTCAACACCTTCGAAAATCACAACAGGCTACTGTTGGAGCCAATCTCAGAGAACAAAGGCCCGTCATGTGTTCTCCTGGCTGCCCCTATTCCATGCAGGTTAATCACCATAAACAAGACAAGTAGCACTCCCAATGAGTGGCCATGTAAACATGCGGGGAGGAAAATGAAGTAAAAGCACCTCCAAGGGTAGATGTTAAATATGTATATTTTTGACCTTTTATCTTCTAAATGCCTGGTGAGGTGCCTTGTAAGATGTATGAATTCAATGAACAGTTGTTGAAAAGAATTGACTTGAAATACTGTAGTATGAAGCCACTAAGTTAATTTTTTCTAATAATCTATTTCCTTTATGTTTGGTAGGTAAGTGGGAAGGGAGAGCTGAGCTATAAAATTATGCAATTTCATGATCTGCTGTGATATCCATACAGAGTCACATATATTCAATCCCTTCAAACTGTACCTGGGTGTCAATTTACTCCATATTTTTGCATATTTGAAATGTGACATAAAAAAGACATGAAAAATGTGTTCCTATTATTTATGGTTAAGTTTTCAAAATTACTTCACAAAAAAAAATTATATCCAGTGATTTTAGCTTAAGTTCACAATGAAGAAAACATTCAGGCATATATAAACATTTTGATTTTTTTAACTGCAAATTGATAATCACATATGAAGTGAGAATTCACATGGTTCTCATAAAGTCTTTAAATGAACCAGTTTGGATTGATTGCCCTATGAATAAGGAAATGGGAAAGGAGTCTGGAAAGCACATCTGTTGCTTGCTTTTTATTCTTTCTTAAATTACCTCACCGAAGACCCTCTTTCAAGAAATTTACTCCAATTACTGGGAGAGAAAGTACTCATTACTGATGTATCAAGAGAACCCTACTTCTTTTGTTTTTCTCAAGAGAATTTATTTGATACAAGTATGAATATGTACTCATGATATATCTATAGTACTACCAATTTCATGCCTGCCTAGCTAGGTATTCTCTTTAATTTCTAGGTAAATATTGATCCGTCTGCTTTAAAAAAAAATTGGCACCTGAGCTAACAGCTGTGGTCAATTTTGATTTTTTTCCCTTCTCCGCAAAGCCCCCCAGTCCATAGTTGTATATTCTGGTTGTAAGTCCTTCTAGTTCTGCTATGTGGGATGCCACCTCAGCATGGCTTTATGAATGGTGCCATGTCCACACCCGGGATCCCAATTGGTGAACCCTTGGGCCTCGGAAGCAGAGCACGCAAACAACCACTTGGCCACAGGGCCGGCCCTGATCTGTCTGCGTTTTGAATCTTTCATAAATATTCAATAACGTGACATTTTTAAAAAAGAATTTTTAAATTAAGTTTGCTCATACCTTTGAACAATAATCGTTGTTCCTTTTCACCAAATATTTCTGGTTCTCCTTCTAGGCCAACAACAGAATCGCACTTTCCTGCACCCATATAATTTTGGGCCAAGGTGATAGAGCAAAAGGGCCTTATGTGATTCCTGGGCAGGGGTTTTAAGAACCAATGCATGAATTGTGTACTTCTTTTTTCCTAGATGTGGACTCTTCTTGCTTGGGTCCTTTTGTAAGTATAGAGAGTAGAACTTCCCGCCAACCTGTTTTGAGAACATATAATTAGCCGGAAACAAATTTTGGTTGTAATTAGCCACAGAAATTTGGAAGCTATTTATTCCAAAGCATAACCTGTAACCCAGTCAATCTTAGGCACATGTAAAAATCCTACTTTCTTTGGAAAATTTTGACATAAAATATGTAGCTGCGTTTTCTGTACTATATGCTCTAAGCTTTGGTTAGAGATGTGTATAAAGGATAAACAAGAAATGAAGAGACCGAGAGAAGGGAGAGATATTGAGGACAATATAGAAGCAATATATTGTTTTAACAGCTATAGCACAGTTAGCAAGAGCCTATGTGATCTACTGTAATGTTGATGACTGAAAAAGCCTGATGTAATATTCAACCATCAAATCTAACCTCTCTTCATCCCCTCATGCTTTCTTCTTAAATCAATGTTGCCAAGGGGGATGCTTTTTGAACATTTTAAAATTCTTCCATCTTAATGACAGTGAGGAATTAGATTCAGAAACACCTTAATTTGTAATGTACTTCTCAGGCCTCCACACCAAATATGATGTTCATAAGGTTACTGGACATATAGAGTGCAATATTTTCTCAAGAGAAATGACTCATCTTTATTTTGGATGTTTATTCCATTTCTATTCGCCTACAGGGAAAGAGGGAGAGAATTTGCTAGATTATAACAGATATTAAAGCAATGCCCAATAGGAGAATAAAAGTCGAGTTGAAAGAGAATTTGCTGAAGCTAAATTCAGTACAGATTCAATGGACTTAAGAAGAAGGGCACCAGCAATAGATAACCCAAGGATTATAAAGAATTTTACATATGGTAATCGTATTACCACAGCAGGACTCCACCAGCATCCTTCATCTTTTCCCCATTAGATTGCCGTTTCTCAGGTCTGCCACTGCTAAAAGGCAACAGGAATGTCTGTTCTTGCATGGCCTTTCCATCTCCCAAATTTCTTCACTGCTGTTTGTCCACAATATATCTGGTAAGTATATTTAGTTTCTAGTTCTTTCCCTTCAGATATTGTTTTTAGTTTTCTAACTCACTTAGCAAATGTTAACTTATTGATTGAAATAAATATTAAACAATATTATTTTTAAGCTGAAAGGCAGTAAATTATAAAGGTCAGAAGAGCAGTCTCATTGAACCACATTAAAACTGTGTTTGAATGCCAGCTTTACCACTTTAAAAAATCTGTACTTTGAACAAGGACTTATTTTGTTAAATTTGAATTTCAAATACATAACAAATAATATTTTAGTAATCTCATTTCTTCCTACATTTTCCTCTGCTTTTCTATTTGTCATCTGCACTTAACTCAGAGGTTATCTTCTTCAATTGACACTGTCTGTGGCAGATCAACTTCTGAGGTGGCCCCCATGACCCTGCCTCCTGGTATTCATGCCCTTGTATGACCCCTACCCTTGAATGTGGGGGACTCGTGACTTGCTTCTGACCAATAGAATATGGCAAAGATGACAGAATGTACGTGATTACATGTGCATGTTATTGTATTATCTAAGATTGTAACGCCCACGTACTAGAGTCTCTCTCCCCTGCTGGCTTGGAGGCATATGTTGAAGCTCATCACATTGCAAGGAACTGTGGGCAACTTCCAGGAACTTGGGATGATCTCCAGTCAGCAGCCATCAAAACACTGAAAACTACAGTCTTAAAACCACAAGGGTGAATTCTGTCAAGAACCTGAGTGCTCCGCCCTGGTTTTTCCCCATTTAATCATGAGATGAGACTTCAGCCCCAGCCAACACATTGATTGCAGCCTTGTGAATTCCTAAACAGAAGACCCAGGTCAGCCATGCCCAGATTTTTGATTTACAGAAACTGTGAGATACTAAATGTTTTGTTTTAAACCATTAAATTTGTGGTAATTATTACTCAGCAACAGTAGATAACTAATACACTATCTTCCACTCACCTTACTGGTTGGCTAAGCTGAAAGACCATCTTGCACGCCAATACTTGAGTGCTTGATGATGCTTTCTGCTAAACAATGAATCAACTCTTCCCTTGTCCTTAGATAACATTTAAAATATATTATTCTAACACTTATTCCATTCACTTGTATTTGTTTCTGTGTTTGCATATTATATTATCTCATCTATAAAACAGGAATGCTGGCATATATTTTGCTGAGTATGGTGAGATGCGGCTATTTAACGTTGCCCAGAAATCAAAAATAACAATGTCTTGGGCCGGTCCGGTGGTGCAGTGGTTAAGTTTGCATGTTCTGCTTCTCGGCGGCCTGGGGTTCGCCAGTTCAGATCCCGGGTGTGGACATGGCACTGCTTGTCAAAAGCCATGCTGTGGTAGGCATCCTACATATAAAGTAGAGGAAGATGGGCAAGGGTGTTAGCTGAGGGCCAGTCTTCCTCAGCAAAAAGAGGAAGATTGGCAGTAGTTAGCTCAGGGCTAATCTTCCTCGAAAAAAAATAACAATGTCTTTGTATATCTTAATATGATTTCCTTATGGATAGGGACTTCTGATATATTTGTCTTTATATCCTCAGCTCATGGCACATATTAGGTACTTAGAGTATACTTTAATGAAAGTTAATGAGAAATAGATCTCATTTGTTAATAACTTACTTGGTAAGCTCAAAAACAAAGTGTTTATATTTTTTCGAAAGATTTTCACAATTTTCCTAGCCATGTATCTCCTAACCATGAATCTGTGAGAAATACGGACTTTTATATTGGGGAAGGGGTTGCAAAACACATTGCAAACTCAAGATCTTTGGCTGTTCTATAAATATATTTCAGTAGTATTTATATATATTTATAAATTGAACAAAACCATGTATGAGCTTATATAGTAGCTAAGAAACTACTAGTCATATTGCTATCCACATGAATGAAGAATGAAATACATAACCATGTTTTCATTTTTTTGCAAGCTGAACAGACCACATCAGTAGAAAGTAGATGGGTTAAGAGCAGCATGCTTTCAAACTCTTTCTCTTTCTTTCTTGACTTTCTTCATTTCATCCATCAAATTCCTTAGTAGCTGAATATGAATAAATTTTAGTTTTTAATTGGGAATTAATTGGGAATTTATGGTTTATAGTCATGGAAAAGGAGCAAAGAAAATTTTTTAAAATGAAATGAGAAGGCTGATAAGGATTAAATAGCAAGTATTGCAGAACACCAAGTACATAAAGTTATAGAGGCACCAACCATAATATGGATGACTATCCAAGTCATAAAATAAAATTTCAAGTGACAAAGATCACCGTTATCAAATATATCGTTGGTAACATGACAGCATCATGTTTCTAGGTCCCTAGTTAAAAATCCAGCTCTTGGTATCTAGAAACTTTACCATCTTTAATAGCCAAGACTTTGACTATGATAAATGCAGTGATGATGACATATCTTTTTTTTTTTTTTTATTAATGTTATGATGGATTACAAGCTTGTGAAATTTCAGTTGTACATTTTTGTTAGTCACGTTGTGGGTACACCACTTCCCCCTCCGTACCCTCCCCCCACCCCCCCTTTTCCCTGGTAACCACCGATCAGATCTCCTTCTCAATATACTAATTTCCACCTATGAGTGGAGTCATATAGAGTTCGTCTTTCTCTGACTGACTTATTTCGCTTAACATAATGCCCTCGAGGTCCATCCACATTGTTGTGAATGGGCCAATTTCGTCTTTTTTTATGGCTGAGTAGTATTCCATTGTGTATATATACCACATCTTCTTTATCCAATCATCAGTTTCTGGGCATGTAGGCTGGTTCCACGTCTTGGCTATTGTAAATAATGCTGCGATGAACATAGGGGTGCAACGGACTCTTGAGATATCTGATATCAGGTTCTTAGGATAGATACCCAGTAATGGGATGGCTGGGTCATAGGGTATTTCTATTTTTAACTTTCTGAGAAATCTCCATACTGTTTTCCATAGTGGCTGTACCAGTTTGCATTCCCACCAACAGTGTATGAGGGTTCCTCTTTCTCCACAACCTCTCCAACATTTGTCGTTCTTGGTTTTGGATGTTTTTGCCAATCTAACGGGGGTAAGGTGATATCTTAGTGTAGTTTTGATTTGCATTTCCCTGATGATTAGCGATGATGAACATCTTTTCATGTGTCTATTGGCCATATTCATATCTTCTTTTGAGAAATGTCTGTTCATGTCCTCTGCCCATTTTTTGATCGGGTTGTTTGTTTTTTTGTTGTTAAGCAGTGTGAGTTCTTTGTATATTATGGAGATTAACCCTTTGTCGGATAAGTGGCTTGTAAATATTTTTTCCCAATTAGTGAGCTGTTTTTTTGTTTCAATTCTGTTTTCCCTTGCCTTGAAGAAGCTCTTTAGTCTGATGAAGTCCCATTTGTTTATTCTTTCTATTGTTTCCCTCAACTGAGGAGCTACAGTGTCCGAAAAGATTCTTTTGAAACTGATGTCAAAGAGTGTACTGCCTATATTCTCTTCCAAAAGACTTATTGTCTCAGGCCTAATCTTTAGGTCTTTGATCCATTTTGAGTTTATTTTGGTGTGTGGTGAAAAAGAATGGTCGATTTTCAGTCTTTTGCATGTGGCTGTCCAGTTTTCCCAGCACCATTTGTTGAAGAGACTTTCTTTTCTCCATTGTAGGCCCTCTGCTCCTTTGTCAAAGATTAGCTGTCCATAGATGTGTGGTTTTATCTCTGGGCTTTCAATTCTGTTCCATTGATCTGTGGACCTGTTTTTGTACCAGTACCATGCTGTTTTGATCACTGTAGCTTTGTAGTATGTTTTGAAATCGGGGATTGTGATTCCGCCGGCTTTGTTTTTCTTGCTCAAGATTGCTTTAGCAATTCGTGGTCTTTTGTTCCCCCATATGAATTTTAGGATTGTTTGTTCAATTTCTGTGAAGAATGTTCTGGGGATTCTGATTGGGATAGCATTGAATCTGTATATTGCTTTAGGTAGTATGGACATTTTAACTATGTTTATTCTTCCAATCCATGTGCAAGGAATGTCTTTCCATCTCTTTATGTCATCGTCAATTTCTTTCAAGAAAGTCTTGTAGTTTTCATTGTATAGATCCTTCACTTCCTTGGTTAAGTTTATCCCAAGGTATTTTATTCTTTTCGTTGCGATGGTGAATGGGATAGAGTTCTTGAGTTCTTTTTCTGTTAGTTTATTCTTAGTGTATAGAAATGCTACTGATTTATGCACGTTAATTTTATACCCTGCTACTTTGCTGTAGTTGTTGATTATTTCTAATAGTTTTTCTGTGGATTCTTTGGGGTTTTCTATGTATAAGATCATGTCGTCTGCAAACAGCGCGAGTTTTACTTCTTCGTTACCTATTTGGATTCCTTTTATTTTTTTTTCCTGCCGAATTGCTCTGGCCAGCACCTCCAGTACTATGTTGAATAGGAGTGGTGAAAGTGGGCACCCTTGTCTTGTTCCTGTCCTCAGAGGGATGGCTTTCAGCTTTTGTCCATTGAGTATGATGTTGGCTGTGGGTCTATCATATATGGCCTTTATTATGTTGAGGTACTTTCCTTCTATACCCATTTTACTGAGGGTTTTTATCATAAATGGGTGTTGGATCTTGTCGAATGCTTTCTCTGCGTCTATTGAGATGATCATGTGGTTTTTGTTTTTCATTTTGTTGATGTAGTGTATCACGTTGATTGACTTGCGGATGTTGAACCATCCCTGTGTCCCTGGTATAAATCCCACTTGATCATGGTGTATAATCTTTTTGATGTATTACTGTAATCGGTTTGCCAAAATTTTGTTGAGGATTTTTGCATCTATGTTCATCAGTGATATCGGCCTGTAGTTCTCCTTCTTTGTGTTGTCCTTGTCAGGTTTGGGGATCAGAGTGATGTTGGCTTCATAGAATGTGTTAGGGAGTTCTCCATCTTTCTCAATTTTCTGAAACAGTTTGAGGAGAATAGGTATTAAGTCTTCTTTGAATGTTTGGTAGAATTCTCCAGAGAAGCCGTCTGGTCCTGGACTCTTGTTTTTGGGGAGGTTTTTGATTACCGTTTCTATTTCCTTACTTGTGATTGGTCTATTCAGATTCTCCATTTCTTCCTGATTCAGTTTGGGGAGATTGTAGGAGTCTAGGAATTTGTCCATTTCTTCCAAGTTGTTCAATTTGTTGGCATATAGTTTTTCATAGTATTCTCTTATGATCTCTTGTATTTCATTGGTATCTGTTGTGATTTCTCCTCTGTCATTCCTGATTTTGTTAATTTGCGCTTTCTCTCTTCTTTTCTTGGTGAGTCTGGCTAGGGGTTTGTCAATTTTGTTAATTCTTTCGAAGAACCAACTCTTTGTTTCATTGATCCTTTCTATTGTCTTTTTTGTTTCAATATCGTTTATTTCTGCTCTTATTTTTATTATTTCCCTCCTTCTACTGACTCTGGGCTTTGTTTGTTCTTCTTTTTCTAGTTCTGTTAGGTGTCGTTTGAGGTTGCTTACGTGAGCTTTTTCTTGTTTAGTGAGGTGAGCCTGTATTGCGATGAATTTCCCTCTTAGGACTGCTTTTGCTGCATCCCAAATGATTTGGTATGTCGTATTCTCATTTTCATTTGTCTCCAGATAATATTTGATTTCTTCTTTAATTTCTTCAATGATCCATTGTTTGTTGAGAAGCGTGTTGTTTAGTCTCCACATTTTTGCACCTTTCTCTGCTTTTTTCTTGTAGTTGATTTCTAGTTTAATAGCGTTATGATCAGAAAAGATGCTTGATATTATTTCAACTCTCTTGTATTTATTGATGTTTGCTTTGGTTCCCAAAATATGGTCAATCCTTGAGAATGTTCCATGTGCACTTGAGAAGAATGTGTAACCTGCTGTTTTTGGATGAAGTGTTCTATATATATCTATTAAGTCCATCTGGTCTAATTTTTCATTTAATTCTATTATTTCCTTGTTGATTTTCTGTCTGGATGTTCTGTCCATTGGTGTTAATGGTGTGTTGAGGTCCCCTACTATTATTGTATTGCTGTTGATGTCTTCTTTTAGTTCTATTAAGAGTTGCTTTACAAATTTTGGTGCTCCTGTGTTGGGTGCGTATATATTTATAAGTGTTATGTCTTCTTGGTGGAGAGTCCCTTTTATCATTATATACTGTCCCTCTTTATCTTTCTTTATCTGTTTTGCTTTGAAATCTACCTTGTCTGATATTAGTATAGCGACACCTGCTTTCTTTTGTTCATTATTAGCTTGGAGTATTGTTCTCCATCCCTTCACTCTGAGTCTGTGTTTGTCTTTGGGGCTGAGGTGTGTTTCCTGGAGGCAGCATATTGTTGGATCTTGTTCTTTGATCCATCCTGCCACTCTGTGTCTTTTGATTGGGGAGTTCAATCCATTTACATTTAGAGTGATTATTGAGACGTGGGGGCCTACCACTCCCATTTTGTGTCTTGTTTTCCGGTTTTTTTCAGTTTCCTTTGTTTCTCGTCCCATGGTTTAATCTGTTCTGATGTAGAGCTGCTACTCTCTGTTGTTGTCCTTCTACTTATCTCCTCTGCTCTTGGTTTTGTAGCCCCTTTCCTTTTTTGGATTTTTCAGGAATGAGGGTTTTCCTGAGGATTTCCTGAAGAGGAGGTTTTGTGGCAATGAACTCCCTTAATTTTTGTTTATCTGGGAAAGTTTTTATTTCTCCATCGTATTTGAAGGATATTTTCGCTGGGTAGAGAATTCTCGGCTGTAGATTTTTGTCCTTCAGATTTTTGAATATATCATTCCACTCTCTTCTAGCCTGTAAAGTTTCTGCTGAGAAATCTGCTGATAGCCTGATGGGGGTTCCTTTGTAGGTTAGTTTCTTTTGCCTGGCTGTCCTTAATATTTTCTCCTTGTCGTTGACTTTTGCTAGCTTCACTACTATATGCCGTGGAGTTGGTCTTCTTGCATTGATAAAGTTTGGAGATCTATTGGCTTCTGTCAC
>NC_060285.1:44005239-44052101 GCF_021613505.1 Equus quagga
GCCTCTGCCGGAGCCGTGAATGCTCAGCGTTGCCCCTCTGCTAATGGCAGACAGAGAGTTTTGTCTGCTGCCCGGGCGGAGCTCCGGCGTTTCCCCTCCGGGTCGCAGGACCGGCCTTTTGAAAGTTCCCCCAGCCCCGGTCCTCTCCGAGATCTCCGGCAATCCCTAGTCCCACGGGGCGGGCAACGGCAGCTGGGAGATCTCCGTGCCCTCCGTGTCTCTCTCTGGGACCCTCCGGGCGCCCCGAGCACCAGGCTGGATCCCCCCGCCAATGGCGGGGAGAGACTCTCCCCGCGGGCTCAGGTATGCAACTCCAAAGTTTCCCTCTGCGTTTAGGAGTAATTGCAGGGGGTTTAGGTAGGGTTCTGGTCACCTGTTTCCACCGTTGCTCCTCTGTTGTGTTCTCGCTCCTGCCCTAGACGTGCGTGGATCCTCTGGGGGCGTCCGTTGGAAGAAAGCCGCTTGCGGGTACCAGGCTGCCCGTCGGGGTCGGAGAGCCCTCACCTATTTCCACATCCTCCCGGAGGAAAGTCCATCCGCCTTCCGATGTATAGTCGCGTGGGTGTCTCAGACGTCCTGAGATGCTGTCTGGATATCCTTTGTAAAGCGATAAGTGTCCAAATAATTGTAGACTCGAAGGGCGAGAGACAAAGAGGACTACTCACGGCGCCATCTTGGCTCTTCTCCCAATGATGACATATCTTAACAAGCAGTTTGGGATAGTAATCCTTGACGTGAAGAAGTATTTATCTCTACTGCTGTTTTTCTTATCATATATTCTTTCTCAAAATGAGCTAGAGTATTCACAGCCATTCTGATCAGCCTCTTTCTTTTTCCCTTCAATGCAATCATGAAATAGATTTTGTGTACCATCATTTCAATTTTATTAGGTTCATTTTCTATGACTTTGAGTTTTAGGTTCAAATTATTTTATTGAAATCAGCAGCCTTATCATTTCATTTCATTCAAAAATGGAAAGACCATCATTTTACAAAGTTGGCAGCTTTTCTGCTTCAGAGATTTTGTAATTTAGTTGGCTACTCTAATAAGATTATATTTCATGTATGCTGAATACACCCTTTATGTTTGTGTTACTCCTTAGAGAACTCATAGAGAAAATAAAGTAGTTTATTGCATAAGAGATGACAATTGCACTGACCATTAACCTCAATAACTTGCAAAGGCTATAGAGAAGCTTATAAAGTACTTTGTAGTCAAGTTTAAAGTAGTCCAAGATGTTTGTTCAAGTCGAAGCACTGATATATAAAGAAAGTCTTATATTCTCTCTCCCAGTGAACAGACCTATCATTTCAAACTGTAGTGTATTTTATATATGTATATAGATCAGGAAAATGTTTGCCTAGGGGCGTCTAAGGGATTTTGGCTTACACATTCAACTGCAGTGTATGTGGAAAATATTTATTCACCTAGCACAATATTGTGTCAGATTTTCAGAGTTCTAATTAAGATGCAAATAGATTTTATACAAATAGTAAATTGCCTATAAGTTTTAATGCAACTATATTAAAAATGCAGAGATACACGCATCGTTTATGTAGCAGGAAAATTAGATAATTATCACCAAATAAACATATTTTTTATACTTGTTCAGCATAAAATAAGAAACCATTTAAACTATAATTTTCTTTAGACACTAATGTCCATTTAATTTCTGCTTTGCAAGTAAAGGCACATATTATGTTCCAATTGCTTTACAAGAAAAATTAATTGAAATTATAAATTTTTGTAATTACACTATTTTCTGAGTATAGTACATGTGGATATCAACTTAGTATTTACTTTTTAGAGCTATGTTAAAATAGCTTCAAGCCAAATTTAAGTAAGACTTTAAACATTGATTAATAAAATAAACCATTAGTAAAAGTAGGTGTAACAATAAATAAATAGTTTGCAGATGGAAAATATTAGCTAAAAGGAAATGAGAAATCACAACCTTTCAAATGTCTGTTATATAGGATCATTATTTTTTAACTTACAGATCAGGTTATACTCAAAGAAGTAAGAACTGGGTAACCTGATAGCTTTCTCACCAATTTTCTGATTCTCTTATGTTTGCAAGGCATATAATCATTCATATAATAGAAACTTTATGCTACTCTTTAGAAGAAAAATTTGAATTTGGCAATGAGCAAGATATAAAGGTACAGGAGGGGAACATACATAAATAAATAACTTACATACTCTCCTAATGCATAATTCTCAAATATAAACTACCTCAAAAATCTGAATTAAGCGTGACACATAGCAAAGAGGGAGAAAGAAACCAAAATGGAAAAGCAACATTATAACTGCCTTTAGGACATTTTAAAAAGAGCCTTGGGTTTTAAAGGCTGCTTTGTGAATAAAGGACAAGACTTTGAAACCAAGAAACGTTTCAAGTTAAAATTTGGAATTTGGCATAAAGTTAATTTGCTCAAAGTTCTCTATCATAGATGAATGAGAGGACTGGGAGATTCAATCAGTCATCAAGAAGGAGATGACAAGGAAAAAAACTGTTTGCTCCAGCTTTACCCTTACATAAGAAAAAAGAAAGCTTCTATGAGATATAATCTTCCTTTATGTGGGTTTGAAGATCTAATGTATACTATTGGTAGTGTAGAGGGAAGTCCCAAGCAAAAGAAATAATTCAATGTGTATTAATATCTATTGAAAGGTGAACTGCATGATAACAGGAAGTTTTGATGTTGTGGTTATTGACATTTATTGATAGATTTCCACAATCTAAAACATTCCGTTGATGCAAAACAACCAAAGACCATTCTATAGATAAGAGAGATAAGGTGAGTTTTACTTGAGACAAACTAAGGATTATAAGCCGGGAAGGCCTTTTCCAGAAAGGAATAAAGCATTCTGGAAAAGCATGGTTTTCAGTAACGTCTCATACCTTTTTAGAACAAAGAACATACATTAAACATGCTCAGAATACATATTCCTCAAAATTTCAAAGAGGTATTCAGTTGAAAATTAGCAGTTAAGCATGACCCTGATGTTGGGAAAGGGACTGATAGGCATGTTACCAATAGGGAGTTATCAATAGGACATAGGGGGAAGTACACATTCTTGTCTTAAGAGAGTGCATTCTTTACTTTGATGGCTTGATAAATAAATGAAAAGCAATAGGATATATTGGAGTATATGAGCAAGCCATTTTGTGTAAAAGTAATTTGACCTGACCTTGTTTTTCCAAAAGGGCCTGACGTGGCCTGTTGAACACGCACTGTACATCTGCTTTAAATGTTAGCAATGTCCCAAATACAAGAATGATGCCCTTAAAGATAGGGATGTATCTTCCCCCCATATTGGCATTTCTTTAAAGATAAGCATCTCTTCCTGGAAACTAAGGATTAGTTACTGAACTTCCGTGCTCACCTTGTGACCACCAACCTGCTGACCACTGATCTGATGTGCCAGCTAAGCATCTTGTGACAGTAGTTAAATAGATATTCTTGTCATATGTGATGTCTGCTCTTTGTTTCAAGATGGTATATAACCACTTTGTACACCCCACTTCTTTGGTGCCCCTCCTTCCTTGGCAAATGAAAGCCCTGGGCTATAGTCCTCAAACCTAGTTCTTAATAAATCCACCCTAATTTTGATTCATAGATTGATTATGGATTATTTGCATTGACATTTCTTGGCGTAGTTATGGCAGGATTTCAGAGAAACCCGCTGGAGACCACCTGGAGTCTACACTGAATTGGTATTTGATACCAGTCGGGGAACGCCCCTGGGATCACTGCATGACTCAGGTGACTTCAGTGAGTTCTCCTGAAACCTGTACCTCCTTATTTTATGTCAATGGTCCAGAGTCTATATGAGCTGTTTCAACTCTTAGACTAGGTATCTTACCTTAGGTAAGAGGAACCTAGGTGGGATTCCTAGGAAAGAGAAACTTATGGGGAATGTCCTAGGCCAGGGAGCCTAGGGGGAACTTTGGAGTGAAAGAAGAAGGCTGACCTTTCTAATTTGGCATTTAATTTCAAAGAATTGTATTTATAAATTCTAGGCAAACTGCTTGATGGAAAAATGAGAATCTGAACTTGTTCAGCTCCAAAGAGAAGGGACACCAGCTCCTCCCAGTGCTAAGGCATTCTCAGGTGATTGAGAACCTAGTGGGAGTCTCTGGGGTTGAGCCTTGAGATGTGCAGCAGTCCCATAGGGAATTTCCTCATGATCATTCACTTTAAATAATTGACAGCTACCCCGGGGTTGCGCTTATGAGGGTTGGTTGTCCACGCTCCCTGAGGCCTCACTGTAGTTTTAGACTGCTGCTAGGAGAAACTGACACATAAGACAGTGTTTATGACCTTTCTTTAGGGAGTTACACTCACAAGCAGCACATTTCTGACCCTCTACCCTGTCCCTAGTAATTCTTCAGACTTCACAGTAAAGCAAAACTAAAATAAAAATGGGAAATCAAGCTTCTAAAAGATGATCAGTTCCCAAATGGGCAGCCTCCCCTGGGAACTCCAGTTGGCTTCAGGCTGAAACTTGCAGGTGCTTAACAAAATGGGGATAGCTGTCAATGGCTGGCAAGACAACCTGGCATAATTTAAAATCACAGTGGGGACTTTGGGACTCCTTTATAAGAGCCAGATACAGAGAAATCTTTAAAAAGTTGAGCTCACCAACTTCTGGCATAATTGCTCAAAAACTAAAGGTTCTGGAAGCTCTAAATATTTACAAAGAAGAGAAAAAAAATCTTACCAAGCTTATTTTGTGTCCCGATGGCTTGGCTTAATGTCATTTGATAGGGGGCCCAAAATATGATCAGACAAAAATGCGGTTGCACCCCATTTTGCGGTCAGAGATAGTCAGACAGAAACGTGGATTGCACTCTATTCACAGCTAAGGGTCCTACCAAAATGCCACCAGCCTCAGGGGAATTACATTGGCCATTAGAAGGAACATTCAGATTAGATGAGATTTAAGAAGGACACTTAAAAGCAAAGACTTCAAAATTCCAAAATAATCTTATCGGAAGTTTTGTTGTAAAAAGCTAATAGAAAATTAAGTTATAAGAGATATCTAAAGGAAAATATATGAGGCCATAGCTTTACAGACACCCCTGTAATCTACTCCCAGAGTCAATGAGACTCTAAAAGACTTTCTGGGAAACTGCTGAGTTAAAGGTTACTGGAATTGTTCAGTCCTGCCAGGTAGTTACTGTTTGTCCCAGCTGAAAGTATACTTGAAAGGATTTAGCAACTTATGATCAGTCATTCAGCCAAACTGGAAGCTGATATTCAGAGCTTGCTAAGAAATTTGTAGGCCTTCTTTCCTAAGTTAAAATAAAACTAAACACCCAGAGGGAAAGAAGCAAATTAGGATTATGTAGTTGGACAGGTAGATTTACCTATAATGTCATTTAAGTTTATAGCCCAAATTTCTGAGACAGTAAGAACTGTCTTCAACTTACAAAACTTTGCAAAAATGGAAAGCAGCTCTAGAGGCAGTTAAGATTCCACCCATTTCCTTTATCTCAAAAAGACTGTTATCTAGCCCATTACCCAGTCCTAAGACTGAAGGAAAAAATAAGAAAAAAGGCAAGAAAAATGCCCATAAGAGCACCGTCTCCCAAAATCTGATATCTTGAGTGTCTTCACAAATATTAGTGGAAAAAGCTTAAAACAAAATTTGGATTCAATTATTCTTTTATAACTAATGAGCCTTATATCACTGTACCTGATTCATGGCAGTAATTTTAAAAGAACAGCTGTGGAGTCTGTGTGTGTGTATGTCTAGTGTATGTTACATATATGTGGAATCTTACCTACAGATGGTATAATTTCTAAAGAGCTCTATTTAATTGGCTCAAATTAAGCACTTATATAAATATAATGAAAACTAACCCAAATGCCTTTCAAACTAACATGACATAAAATAAACTTTGGTAAATAAAAGTTTATTTAAGACTGTTGGTTTGATCAAAATGAACACATTATCAGCATGAATTATCAACATGAAAACAAGTAAACCAAACATATGTAAAAAAGATAAGAGTATTGAGTGAATTTTTAACAATAATTTAACAATATTGTTATTGTATATGTACTTAAAATAATTTCAAAACTTTTTGGTAACTTGAAATCTTAGAGTTTTGCTAATTAAGTTAAATGATAAAATTTATTGAGTATCTAGGTCATTTCCTTGTAAGATAGAATATTAGACATTAATTATTTAATACAGATTTATCTACTTTTACCTTCTCATTACAGAGAAACTAAAAAAGGTTTGAGTCTATTAGTAAACATGTATGTTATTAAAAGATTGTACTATGAATTAGCATGTTTCTAGAAATTATAGAAAGTGTTTATAAATTTTCCAAGCAACAAAATGCTGATGTAAAGATAGTTCATAAATGCTTACTTTTTAGTTTTTCACTAAAAATCAAGGTCTGTAAGGGTTAAAAGTTCTAATTAATATATGTGATTAAAGCTACTAAAAATTAATAAACATCTTTGTATTCAAGGAAAGTAAGATGTTTTCAGTAAAAAAGGTATAAAAATAGAAATATTTTTGTTTGTTTTGTTAAGAAAGATAAGTTTGTCCTACAGTAGTAGAAAGGAAAGAAGACATGGGATAAAATCTAAATGTAAAAAGAAAGTTACAGTTTTGTGGAGGAGGACCCCTGAGGAAAGTATTTTGTGCATAGTCAGGTTGGCTAAGACTGAAATAAATTTAATCAAGTAAATGAACTTTAGTATCAGAAGTAAGCTGGTACAAAAATTAAAATTTCATTCTCTCTTTCTTAGAAGGAGAATTTTCCTGACTTTTAGTCTGCTCTTGATAAAGAGATTATAAAAGGTTTTCTTTACCTTTGAGTGAGTCTCATCTTGGGTAAGTAAGTGGATAACTAGGCATTGTCTCTTGCCTGGGGGGCTGGAACTGCATGCTGAGCATCCCTTGCATGCAGGGAAGGATTTTCCCTGAGCAACATCTGTTGCCAGTCTTCCTGTCTTTAAAGCCAGGTGGGCTCGTTCAGCGCTCTTCTGGTATGGCCACCTAGCAGCTGTATTTGTTCCTTCCTTCGGGCTAGAAGATGTCATATCACGTATAGAAGCTGTCACTAAATTTATTCAACAAGCCATTAACAATAGTCAAGCAGGAATAGCTTTACTAAATAATAAAGCATCTTTAATGAAAAAGGCTGTCCTTCTAAATAGAATGGCCTTGGATATTCTAACAGCATTCCAAAGTGGTACATTTGCAATCGTTTGAACTGAATACTATGTTTTTCTACCTGATGAATCTTCCAATGTGTCATATCTACTAAAGCACATGAAAACACAGGTGAATGCCTTAAGCAGTGTGACAACCAGTCTCGATTTGTTCGGTTGGCCCCCTTCAGGTATTGGTTTCCTTTTTCGATCCAGATTGCAATTCTTATTTCTATTAGTCCTTGGAATTCCTTTTTTTTTGAGGTAACAATGGTTTATAACATTATATAAATTTCAGGTATACGTCATTATATTTTGATTTCTTGTTGACTACATCATGTTCACCACCCAAAGACTAATTACTGTACACATGTTCCCAGTCACTCCTTTCACCCTCCAACCTCCCCCTTCCATCTGGTAACCACCAATCTAATCTCGGTATTTATGTGTTTGTTTGTGGTTGCTGTTGTTTTTATCTTTTATTTATGAGTGAGATCATAAGGGACTTGATGTTCTACATCTTACTTATTTCATTTAGTATAATACCCTCAAAAACATCCATGTTGTCACAAATGGCAAGATTTCATTTTTTTTTTATAGTTCAGTAGTATTCCACTGTGCATATATATGAAATCTTCTTTGTCCATTAATCCCTTGTTGGGCACTTAGGTTACTTCCAAGTCTTGGCTATTGTGAATAATGCCGCAATGAACACAGGGGTGCATATATCTTCATGAATTTGTATTTTCATGTTCTTTGGATAAATACCCAGCAGTGGAATAGTTGGATCATATGATAGTTCTATTTTTAATTTTTGAGGGATCTCCATACTGTTTTCCACAGTGGCTGCACCAGTTTGCATTCCCACCAGCAGTGGATGAGAGTCCCCTTTTGTCCACATCCTCTCTAGCACTTGGTATTTATTGTCTTGCTAATTATAGCCACTCTGACAGGTGTGAGGGTGTATCATTGTAGTTTTGATTTGCACTTCCCTAATATTAGTGATTTTGAACATCTTTTCATGTGCCTTTTGGCCATCTGTATATTTTCTTTGGAAAAATGTCTGTTCAGATCTTTCGCCCAATTTTTAATTGGATCATTTGCATTTTTCTTGTTGAGATGTATGAGTTCTTTATATATTTTGGATATTAACCCCTTATTAGATATATGGTTTGTAAATATTTTTTCTTCAGTTGTTAGGTTGTCTTTTCATTTTGTTGATGGTTCCTTTGATGTGCAGAAGATTTTTAGTTTGATGTAGTCCCATGTGTTTACTTTTTCTTTTGTCTCCTTTGCTTGGTCAGACATAGTATTTGAGAATATGCTGTTAAGACCAATGTTGAAGAGTGTACTGCCTAAGTTTTCTTCTAGTAATTTTATGGTTTCAGGTCTTACATTCAAGTCTTTAATCCATTTTGAGTTAACTTTTGTGTATGGTGCAAGATAATGGTCTACTTTCATTCTTTTGCATGTGGCTGTCCAGTTTTCCCATTAGCATTTATTCAAAAGACTTCCTTTTCTCATTATATGTTCTTGGCTCTGTTGTCGAAAATTAGCAGTTCATAAATGTGTGGCTTTATTTCTGGGCTCTTGATTCTGTTCCATTGATCTGTGTGTCTGTTTTTGAGCCAGTACCATGCTGTTTTTGTTACTATGGCTTTGTAGCATATTTTGAAATCAAGGAATGTGATACCACCAGCTTTGTTCTTTTTCCTCAGGATTCCTTTGGCTATTTGGGGTCTTTAGTTTTTCCACATAAATTTTAGGATGATTTATTCTGTTTCTGTGAAAAATATCATTGTAACTTTGACAGGGATCACATTGAATCTGTAGGTTGCTTTAGGAAGCATGGACATTTTAACTACATTAATTCTTCCATTCTAAGATCACAGAATATCTTTCCCTTTCTTTGTGTCTCCTTCAGTTTCTTTCAATAATGTTTTATAGTTTTCAGTTTACAGGTCTTTCACCTCTTTGGTTAAATTTATTGCTACATATTTTATCCCTTTTTTTGCAATTGTAAATGGGGTTGTACTCTTAATTTCTCTTTCTGCTATCTCACTGTTAGTGTACAGAAACCAACTGATTTTTGTATGTTGATTTTTTATCCTGGAACTCTATTGTATTTGTTTATTATTTCTAAAAGTTCTTTGGTAGATTCTTAAGATTTTCTATATATGAAATCATGCATCTGCAAATACTGACAGTTTCACTTCTTCCTTTCCAATTTGCACTCCTTTTATTTCTTTTTCTTGACTGATTGCTCTGGCAAGGACTTCCAATACTGTGTTAAATAAGACTGGTGAAAGTGTGTATCCTTATCTGGTTCCTGTTCTTAGAGGGATAGCTTTCAATTTTTCTCCATTGAGAATAATTAGCTGTGAGTTTTTCATATATGGTCTTTACTATGTTGAGATATTTTCCTTCCATACCCATTTTATTGAGAGCTTTTATCATAAATGGATGCTGTATCTTGTCAAATGCTTTCTCTTTATCTTTTGAGGTGATCATGTGATTTATATTCTTCATTTTGTTAATGTGGTGTATCAAATTGATTGATTTGTGAATTTTTAACCATCCCTGTATCCCTGGAATAAATCCCAGTTGATCATATTTTGTGATAATTTTAACGTATTATTGTATTTGATTTGCTAGTATTTTGTCAATGATTTTTGCATTGATATTTATCAGTGATACTGGCCTGTAATTTTCTTTTTCCAGTGTTGTTCTTGTCTGGTTTTGGTATCAGGGTAATGTTGACTTCATAGAATGAATTAGGAAGCTTCCCCTTCTCTTCAATTTCTTTGAAGAGTTTGAGAAGGATAGAGACTAAGTCTCCTTTAAATGTTTTGTAGTATGTACCAGGGAAGCTGGCTGGTCCTGGACTTTTATCTTTTGAGAGGTTTGTGATTACTGTTTCAATCTCCTTACTGGTGACTGGTCTATTCAAATTCTCTATTTGTTCTTGATTCAGTTTTGGAAGGCTGTATGATTCTAAGAATTTATCCATTTCTTCTAGATTATCCAATTTGTTGGCATATAGCTTTTCATAGTATTCTCTTATAATATTTTGTATTTCTGAGGTGTTCATTGTAATTTCTCCTCTTTCATTTCTGATTTTTTGAGCATTCTTTTTTCTTGGTAAGTCTAGCTAAAGATTTGTCAAATTTGCTTATCTTTTCAAAGAACTAGCTCTTGATTTCATTGATTTTTTCTTTTTTTTTGTCTCCATTTCTACTCTGATTTTTATTATTTCCTTCCTTCTACTGATTTTGAGGTTTGCATGTTCTTTTTCTAGATCTTTTAGGTGGATTATTAAATTGCTTATTTGAGATTTTTCTTGTTTGTTGAGGTAGGCCTATATTACTATAGACTTCCCTCTTAGAATCACTTTGGCTGTATCTCATAAATTTTGGTATGCTGTATTTTCATTTTCTTTTGTCTCCAGGTATTTTTTTATTTCTCTTTTGTTTTGACCCAATAGTTGTTCAATAGCATTTTGTTTAATCTCCACATTTTTGTGGCTTTTCAATTTTCTTCCTGTAGTTGATTTCTAGTTTCACACCATTGTGGTCAGAAAACATGCTTGGTATTATTTCAAGCTTCTTAAATTTGTTGAGACTTGTTTTGTGGCCTAATATGTGATCTATCTTGGAGAATGTTCCATGTGAATTAGAAAAGAGTGTGTATTCTGTCATTTTGTGAGGGAATCTTCTGTATATATCTACTGTCTATCTAGTCTAATATGCCATTTAAGGCCAATGTTTCCTTATTGATCTAGTTGGATGACCTATCCATGACATAAGTGGAGTGTTAAAGTCTCCTACTATTATTGAGTCACTGTGTATTTCTCCTTTTGTGTCTGTTAATAGTTGCTTCATATTTTTAGGTGCTCCTGTGTTGGGTGCATAGATATTTACAACTTTTATATCCTCTTGTTGGATTGTTCCCTTTGTCATTATGTAGTGCCTTTCTTTGTCTCTTATTGCAGTTTTTGTTTTAACATCTATCTTGTCTGATACAAGTATTACTCTGACTTTCTTTTCTTTATCATTTGCATGGAGTATCTATTTCCATCCCTTCACTTTCAGTTTGTGAGTGACCTTAGGTCAGAAATGCATCTCTTGTATGCAGCATATATATAGGTCTTGTTTTTTTGTCCAGTTGGCCACTCTATGTCTTTTGATTGGAGCATTTAGTCCATTGACATTTAAAGTAGATATTGGTGAGTATGTACTGTTTGTCATTTTGTTACTTTTTTTCTTGTTGTTTTGGTGCTTCTCTATTCCTTTCTTCTTCTCTTGCTCTCTTCTCTTGTGGTTTGATGGATATCTTTAGTATGATGTTTGGATTCCTTTATCTTTTTTGTGTATTTATCATAGGTTTCTGGTTTGTGATTAGCATAAGGTTCATATATAACAGAATACATAAATAGCAATCTACATTAAGTTGATGGTCTCTTAAGTTTGACCTCTTGTTAAAAGCTCTACTCTTTTACTGCTCTCATCCCACATTTTAAGTTTTTGATATCATGTCTAACTTCTTTGTGTGTGTGTGTGTATGTTAACCTCTTATCTTGGAAATAGATAATTTTAGTACTTTTGCCTTTTCAATTTTCATATTAGCTTCATAGGTGGTTGATGTGCAACCTTTACTGTATATTTGCCTTTATCAGTGATTTTTTTATTTTTTAATATTTTCTTATTAGTACTTGTGTTTTTTTCTTTCCACTTAAAAAGTCCCATTAGCATTTCTTGTAAGGGTAATTTATTGGTGATAATCCACTTTAGTTTTGCTTGCCTAGAAAATTCTTTATCTATCCTTCCATTCTAAATAACAACCTTGCCCGGTAGAGTATTCTTGGCTGTAGGTTTTTTCCTTTCAGCACTTTAAATATATCATGTCACTCTGCTAGCCTATAAGCTTTCTGCTGAGAAGTCTGCTGATAGCCTTATGGGGTTTCTTTTGTATGTAACTTGTTGCTTTTCTCTTGCAGCTTATGGGATTCTCTCTTTGCATTTAGTTCTTGACATTTTAAATATAATGTTTCTTGGTGTGACCTTCTTTGGGTTCATCTTATTTGGTGCTCTCTGTGCTTCCTATATCTCAATGTCTTTTTCCCTCCTTAGGTTAGGAAAGTTTTTAGCTATTATTTCTTTCAACAGGTTCTCTGGCTCTTTGTCTCTCCTTTCTCCTTCTGAGACACCTAGAATATGGATGTTAGTGCACTTGATGTTGTCCCGGAGGCCCCTTATACTTTTCTCATTCTTTTTAATTCTTTTTCCTTTTTTCTGTTCAGCTTGGGTGATTTCTTCTAGTCTTTCATCCAGCTTGCTGATCTGATCCTCTCTATCAGCTACTCTGCCATTGATTACTTCTGGTGAATTTTTCATTTCCCTTATTGTATTCTTCATTTATGATTGTTTCCCTTTTTATTTTCCAATTATTTTCTGAAGTTCTTGCTGTACTCATCTGTTCTTCTTCCAAGATCAGTGAGCATCCTTATGATCTTTAATTTGTACTCTATATCTCTTTATCAGGTATATTGTTTATCTTTGTTTCATTTAGTTTTTTTCTGAGCATTTGTCATGTTCCTTTATTTGGAAAATATTCCTTTCTCTGCTCATTTTGACTTTTTGGTGTGTTATATCTATGTTTTAGGTAGGTCAGCTACATCTCCCAATCTTGGAGAGGTAGCCTTAAGTAAGAGATGCTTTATGAGGCCCAGCAATGTGCTTCCCTATTGTAACCAGTTCCAAATATTCCAGGAGTGTCCCTTGTGTGGGCTGTGTGTCTCCTTCTGTTACAGTGGGGTTGCTCTTACTGCAGGTGTATGGGAAAGTGAGGCTGTCCCTCTGGCCAGCTGCTTGTAAGGCTCATCTGTGTGTGGCTACTCCAGTCCCTTCAGCCGCTTTATTGGGTGGAAGGAGGCCCAGCACACTTGGCAAGGTCCAAAAGCACATTCCCACTACAGTTTTTCTGTTAAGTGAGTAGGCTGCAAGCATGTCTGGTTGCTAGGCTCAGGGCTCACAACTGCTGTAGGCCTCCAGCCTGCAAGGCTATGGTCAGCTTTCTTAATAGTGTAGCTGGGCGGGGCCAGCCTCAGGTGTGGCAGCACTCAATTGTTTTCAGTCTTGGAAAGTGGAGACGATTCCATATGTGGCTTAAGATTGCTCCTGGCCATGAAGCAACACAGGTAGGATGTGGCTTTTTTCCTCTCCAGAAAGATTTTTCTGCCTCTTCCACTTCAGTCAGCACTGTCTCTTGTTGTGGGGGTTCTTTTTATCTAGTTTCCATTTCTCTCTCAGGGGGAATTGTTCCAAGGGTAGTTGTAAATTTGTTGTGTGGGGAAGAAAGTTAGTTCAGAGTCCTCCTACACCACCATCTTCCCAACAATCCTCTGAAATTCTTATACTAGTTATAATATTCAGATCATTACTATTTCTTTACTCAGTGTTGTAAGACTGGTATACAGGCTGGACTAATGATCACTCAGCAATTTGAGATGGTCAATCAATCTTACAACCCTGGATGAATTTCTTTTTCTGGTGAAGACTATGCCAAAGAAATCATCTTAAAAGTAATCTTTCCAAATATTTATCATTATTACTGTACCAATTCTATAATTTTAAACAATGTGAGCAGGAGGAGTCACATAAAAACACATGTACAATGTTTGTGCAGCAATCAAAATTAACTGAAAAATTATATAACCTATGGAAAGCTTCCTCTGGTGATATATACCTTTATGCTGCTACAGCTATTCCCTGCAAATGAGGATAACTGGGCAAAAAAAATGAGATAAAAGCCTAGCACCAAGGGACATGATTGGCCCAGGGCAGGCAGCAATCACTCAGGCACTGAGGGACAATATTTTGATCATCAGTGCTTTCTATCAAATCATTAATGATCAAAAGGGGAAAATGATAGATAAATGAAAAGCAATAGGCTACACTAGAGTATATGAAGAAGCCATTTGGTGTCAAACTAGTTCAACCTGATCTTGTTTTTCCAAAAGGACCCAATGTGGCCTGTTGAGCATGCATTGGACATCTGCTTTAAGCATTTACTATGTCCTAAAGACAAGAATGATGCCCTTAAAGATAGGGACACAACTTTCCCCCATATTGGCATTTATTTGATAAGCATCTCTTCCTGGAAACTAAGGATTAGTTACTGACTTGCTCTGCTCACCTTGTGGCCACTGACCTGTTGACCACTGACCTACTGTGCCAGCTAAGCATGTCATGACTGTAGTAAAAGAGATATTCTTGTCATATGTGACGTATGCTCTTTGTTCCAAGATGGTATATAACCACTCTTTACACCCCACTTCTTTGGTGCTTGTCCTTCCTTGAGGAAGGAAGGACCTGAGCTATAGTTCTCAAACCTGGCTCATAATTCACTCACCCCAATTTTGACTTATAGATTGACTATGGATTATTCGCATTGGCAGGTTAAAGCAGATGTATAATGTATGTTTGACACACCATAAGTCAGTCTTCTTTAGTTCAAGAAAAATCAGTTTTGAACCCAAATAGCTAACCCAAATACCGAAATATATGAAAATCACTTCTCAATTCCCTGTCACATGGCAGTGCTCAAAAAATATGTGATGAATAATTGAGCGAATTTAGTCTCAAGTTAGGAAGACAGAGACTAGGAAACTAAACATATTTTTAGAAGAATGAACTCTTTAGAACACAGTCAACAAAACCTTTTATGATTCTCACAGAGAAAGCATCAACAATTCTGTTTAAATCCAAATTTTTTTTAAAAGCAAAGATAATTTGCAAGTATTCAGGATTAAATTTTTAACATGTCAGATAATCAAATTACTAGATAATAACAAAATAAGCATAGTTTAAATGTTTAAAGTTATGAAACATGGAAATAAAATATAAGAAAGAATATCTAAACAAAAGAAAATTTAAAAACATCTTGTAGAAACTAAAAAATATAATCTTTGCAATTAAAACTAGAAAACCTCTTGTAACGGTCATTTGGAACAATATTCCTGCTGAGACCAAAGAGGTAAGTTTGAGAAAAGACTTTTAAAATTTAACAGTAGGAAAGCATTGCAGATCTAACAAGTCAGTGAAAAATTAAAGGCCAACTTCAGTTCAAGATCAGACGTGAAAACAGCTTAGAAGTCGTCATTCCCACTTTTACAAGAAAAAAATGAAATATTGAGAATCAGTGACTTTTAGTGGACTCATCATATTATAGAAGTCATAAGGCAAATCACCACCTGAAACCTCTAGAGGGTAGGCAGGTCAAGAGTCATAGCAGACACTGCTTACTGTAACAGAAGCCTTCAGAGCCATGAACTGATGGGAAGTTACACAGTAATTGGAAAAATTGCTAGAAGCTGAGTATGCACTAGCATGAGATTGAGGACTCCTGGAGGCCTTAATTTTTAGAGTGAGAGGGGCAAAATTTCCCAGGTTCTACTTCTAGTAACCCTACCATATTCTCATGGTGAACAGTAAACAAAGATACACTTTTGGTCCTGGCAGGAAAAGGGGAAGGGTAAACATTGTGAAATATGCCTAAGCATCTCCATAAGAAGGCCTACTGTTCAGGGTAAAAGACTTTAGCAGAGTCAACTCCCATGTGAAGGAGGAGAATTCCTCTAACTCCCGCCCTCTCTAGACTTTGCAACTCACCTAAGGTGGGGTAGGGTGAGCTATAAAACACTTGTGAACGTCAGAGCCCAGGGACACAGAACCACTGAAAGAATGAGATTTACTCCAAAGATTAAATGCTTCCCTTCCTGCGTAGTTTACCATCCATAACAGAGCTCCTATAATCAAAATGGATTACAGCTGAAAGAGCTGCAAGACGCAGGCTCGGAGGAGGAAGACTTAGAGAAGGCCACATGTCAGCAGGACAGACAATTACCCTGGA
Organism: Equus quagga; assembly: GCF_021613505.1. Classification (NCBI taxonomy): domain Eukaryota; kingdom Metazoa; phylum Chordata; class Mammalia; order Perissodactyla; family Equidae; genus Equus; species Equus quagga. The sequence goes on from NC_060285.1 coordinate 44,021,331, forward strand.
AAATTTTAAACTTACAGTTCTCACAGCTACAGTAATCATTAAACATAGCCCAGCTCCTCATCAGTTTAACATAAATCCTCACACTCAGGGACTATTTGCCTCAGTTCTTATTACACAGTACCTCATGTCCAGCTTTCAATAACAGCAAAAATCCTACAGAGAATTGTAAAAAGAAAAAAAAAATTGAAAAGATAAAGCAAGCTTCAGAACAAGATACAGATATGACACAGATGTTGGAATTATCAGACAGAAAATTTAACGTAACTATAGTTAATATGTTAATGGCTTGAGTAGATAAAGTAGACAATATGCAAGAACAGACCAACAATGTAAGCAGAGACATGGAAACTCCAAGAAAGAATCAAAGTAAAATATTAGAAATCAAAAACATGGAAAGAAATTTTCACATATTGAGGCATATAGGTTAGCTATTCTGGTTTAAGTCTGATTTGACCTGAACTAAAGACATCTGCCTTGTGGCTTGTCAAACATACATTGTACATCTGCTTTAACCATTAAGATAAGGATGCATTAAACATTATCTCAAAGTAAAACAATGTACTCTTTGAAGGTAAGAACGCAGACTACCTTTCCTACCATGCCAGTGAAAGTCCTCCTGAAGGTGAGTTTTCTTTCCTGGACATCAAGGTCATGTTGACCTACTAATCTCTAACTAAACATCTCTTTGAAACTTTGATGAATATGTAATCTGGGCTTATTTGATGTGTGTTCTTTATTCTAAAAAGGTATAAAACAGTACTGAAACCATGCTTTTGTGGAATGCTTTCTTCCTTTGTAGAGATTTCCTTTCTGGATTATAGTCTCAGTTTGACAAAGTAAATCTCCCCTTATCTGTCTTATCTATAGATTGGTTATTGATTTTGCAGTGACAAACGCTGCAACAGACATGAAAAATACTTTTGAAAGTTTCTTCAGGCTGCTATAATATACTGCTAAGAACATGGCTGCTGAAAACAGAAATTTATTGCCTCACAGTTCAGGAGGCCAGATTCCAAAATCAGGGTTCAGGAGGGTTGGCTCCTTTTTGGAAACTCTGAGGAGAAAACTCTCTCCTGCCTCTCTCCTGGGTTCCGGTGGTTGCCAGAAGTTCTTGGTGTCCCTTAGCTTGTAGACACACCTGTCTAATCTCTTTCTCAGTCTCCACATGGTCTTAGTCTCTGTGTATCCCTGTGTGTCTTTCTCTTTCTCATATAAAGACATTCTCATTGGATTTAGGGCCCATTCTAATTCAATATGATTTCCTCATGATCCTTACCATAATTACACCTGCAAAAGACCTATTTCCATATAAGATCATATTCTGAGGTTCTGGTTTGAAATGATAAGAATTATATTGTCCTTCTCTTCAAAAATCATGTGAACAAGGGGCTGACCCCATGGCCGAGCGGTTAAGTTCGCGCGCTCCGCTGCAGGCGGCCCAGTGTTTCGTTGGTTCGAATCCTGGGCGCGGACATGACACTGCTCATCAAGCCATGCTGAGGCAGCGTCCCACATGCCACAACTAGAAGGACCCACATCAAAGAATATACAACTATGTACCGGGGGGCTTTGGGGAGAAAAAGGAAAAAATAAAATCTTTAAAAAAAAAAATCATGCAAACAAGAAGTGAGTGGAGTGAAATGATTAAGTGTTCAAAGAAAACAACACCAACAAACAATTATTTTCTAGCAACGTTATTCTTCAAAAATGAAAAATAAAAAAGCTTCCTTGGACAAACGAAAATGGAGAAAATTCAGAATAAGTAGACTTATGATACAAAGAATGTTGAAATAATTTCTTCCAGGAGAAGGAAAATGATATAGTCAAGAAACTAGGGTTTACATAAAGAATGGAAGAGTATCAGGGAAGATTTCAATCAAGGTAAAATAAAATATTTTATTTTCACTATTCTTAATTACTCCAAAAGAGAATTACCTAAACTAAACATAGTAAAAATGTATTCTGCCATTATAATATATGTAAGTAAAATGAATTAAAATAATATTATAAAGAATCTAAGGGAGAAATTAGGCAAACTTTATTATAAGGTACCTGCACTACCCCTGAAGCTGTATAATGTTCTTTGAAAATGAATATGAATTAGTTAAAAATGTGTATTGCTAACTCCAGCGCACCAACTACTTTTTTAAAAAGAGGTACAATTGATATGTAAGGAGAGGAGAGAAAATATAATCATAGAAAGTGCTCAATTACAACCACAGAAGTGAGAAAAAGAAAACCAAATGCAATGAATAGAAGTTACAAATATTATAATTATTAATCCACATACGTCAATAATTACTTTAAATATGAATGGTTTAAATGCAACAATTAAAAAAGATGTGGTCAGAGTGGATTAAAAATACACAATTTTATCTTGTCTAGAGAATACTCACTTTAAATATAAAAACTACTGGGTTAAAAAGTAAAAGATGAAGAGAGTGAGCTCAGCATAATGATGGAGTGAGTTGTTCCCTTTGTCTCTACCTTCTAAGTTACAACTCATGGGACATTGATTGATCGACAAAGAACCCCCTGCAAAGCACACGAGAATGCTAGAGAAATTCATTCATCAACACATATGAAGGTGCATGGAATGGATCTCCAGGTGGCAGTGGAACTAGGAAAAATCTCTTTCTCCTCTATTTCCAGCAGTGGGAACAGTACCAAAAATGCAGATTTTTTCAGCAGGAGAAAGAATCATTACCTGATGTTTCAAAGTGCACTGACATACACAATGACCAGAGGCTACACCAGCAGCAAAGACACTCACTCACAGCTTAGCTTCTGTCCCTGCCAGTGGTGGCAGGTGGCAACTGTGACCTCAGGCTTGAGAAACCACAGCAGAACCTGTGACTCAACCCCCAGTGGCTGCACCTCCAACACTGGTTCTACCAGCATCAAGGGCTGTATAAAAGATGCTGGGGCCCTGCCTGTGGCAGTGACACCTGTAAACCCAGTACCCTTACCAGCAGTACTGCCAGCACCTCCTGACAAGCTGTCAGGTGGTGCACAGGGCAGCAGTACTCTAGTTCAAGAAAAGTCCTCAGAAAGCCAGTGGAGGAACATGAGACCCAGGTGACCCTTGGAAGCAGCAGAAGTGCTCACATCCTGGTGACTCCAGTGGTGACACCTGAAACTGCAATGACATCATAAGAAGCAAGGCACCAGCAACCTCAGAGACACAAGCAGCACACAGAGGGCACTGATGATGTCTCTAGCAGAGACAGTGGAGGATGGGAAGTATCCCAAATACAACCAGAAGCAGCACAGGACCAAAGTAACCAAAGCCTCACCCAAATAAGAAAAGTGGTTATGACCACAAATGCACCAACAAAAGTAAAACTCAGCAAATACTATGAAGAACTACAGTAACATGGCAGAAAAGAAAGAAAATGACAACTCTTCAGAAACTAAACTTGAAGTCACAGAAGATTACAATCTAACTGACAAAGAATTCAAAATAGCTGTCATGAAGGAACTCAATGAAGGACAAGAAAACTCAGAACAACAGTCCAATGAGCTCAGGAATAAAATTAATTAATAGAAGGAGTACTTCACCAAAGAGATTGAAACTCTAAAAAAAAAACAAAACAGAAATTCTGGAGATGAGAAAACAATTAAGATGAAAAAATAAAATACAAAGCATTGAAAATAGAGCTGATCATACAGAAGAGAGAATTTATGAGCTGGAAGATAGATCTCTAGAAATGATTCAGATGGAAGAGGAGAGAGAGCTAAGATTTCTTAAAAATGAAGAAATTCTACAAGAAATATCTGACTCAATTAAAAAAAGCAACATAAGGATAATAGGTATCACAGAAGAAGAAGTCAGGGAGAAAGTAGAGACCTTATTCAAAGAAATAATAGCTGAGAACTTCCTAAACCTGGGGAAGGAACTGGATATACAAGCACATGAAGTTAATATGACTCCTAATTATCTCAACACAGAAAGACATTCTCTAGGCACACTATATTAAAGCTGTAAGGGGCCGGCCCTGTGGCCAAGTGGTTAAGTTCATGTGCTCTGATTCAGCAGCCTGGGGTTTCACAAGTTCAGATCCTGGGCAGACATGGCACCGCTCATCAGGCTATGCTGAGGTGACATCCCACATAGCACAACCAGAGGCACTCACACTAGAATATACAACTACGTATTGGGGGGCTTTGGGGAGAAGAAGGAAGGAAAAAAAGAAGATTGAAAACAGACGTTAGGTCAGGTGCCAATCTTAGGAAAAAAAAACTTTCAAAAGTCAATGACAGAGAAAGAATATTAAAGCAGACAGGAAGAAGAAAATAACTTGCAAAGAAACCACCATCAGTGGATTTCTCAGCAGAAACTCTACAGGATAGGAGAGTGGAATGATTTATTCAAAATATTGAAAGACAAAAGTTATCTCCAGAATACTCTATCCAGCAAAATTATCCTTTATATATGAAGGAAAAATAAAAACACTCCAAAACAAACAAAGGCTGAGGGGGATCATGACCACTAGACCTACCTTACAAGAAATGTTGAAAGGAGCCCTCCTACTTGAAAGAGAAGGCAAGGGTTTACCAAGCTTTGAGCAAGGTTATAAATACACAAAATCAGAAAATTGCAGCTCTATATCAAAATAGGTTAGTAAACACTTAATTATAATATAAAGGCAAAAGGGAAAGAAAGCATCGAAAATAACTCTGACCACTTCAATTTGATCACAAACCCACAACACAAAAAATGAATATTTATAGGTGCTTCATATAATATGACCAAGTGGGATTTGTTCTAGGGATGCAGAGATGGTTAAACATTCACAAATCAATCAATGTCAATGTGATACACTGCATTAGCAAAATGAAGAATAAAAAATCACATGATGATCTCATAGACACAAAACATTTGAAAAGATCCAACATCCACCTATGATTAAACCTCTCAATAAAATGAGTAGAGAAGGAAAGTACCTCAACATAAGAGGCCATTTATGACAAACCCACAGCCAACATCATACGCAACAGTGAAAAAGTGAAATTATTCCCCTAAGAATGAGAATAAGACAAGGATGTCTACTGTCACCAATTGTATTTAATATAATATTGGAAGTTCTAGCCAGAGCATTTAGGCAAGAAAAAGAAATGAAAGGGATCCAAATTGGAAAGGCAGAAGTAAAATTGTCACTATTTCCAGTCGGCATGATTCTATATATAGAAAACCCGAAAGAACCTACCCAAAAACTGTTAGATATAATTAGCAAATACAGTAAAGTTGCAGGGTACAAAATCAACAAACAAAAATCAGTTGCATTTCTATATACTAACAATGAACTAGTAGAAAGAGAAATTAAGAATACAATCCCATTTACAATCACAACAAAAAGAATAAAATATCTAATAAATTTAACCAAGCAGGTGAGAGACCTACACTGAAAACTATGAGACATTCTTGAAAGAGATTGAAGAAGACATAAAGAGATGGAAAGATATTCTGTGCTCATGGATTAGAAGAATAAATATAGTTAAAATATCCATATTATCTAAAGCAATATACAGATTCAGTGTGAAATCCCAATCAGAATCCCAAAGACATTTTTCATGGAAATAGAACAAAGGATCCTAATATTTATATAGAAAAGACCCTGAATAGACAAGGCAATCCTGAGAAAAAAGAACAAAGCTGGATGTATCATATACTCGATTTCAAAATATACTACAAAGCTATAGTAATCAAAGCAGCATGGTATTGCAGACATACAGACACAGGAATCAATGGAATGGAATTGAGAGTGTAGATATCAAAGCACACATCTATGGACTGCTGATCTTTGACAGAGTGGCCAAGAACATACAGTGGAGAAGGGAAAATCTGTTCAATAAATGGTGTTGGGAATACTGGACAGCCACATGCACAAGAATGAAAGTAGATCACTATCTTACACCATACACAAAAATTAACTCAAAATGGATTAAGGATTTGAATGTAAGACCTGAAATCATAAAACTCCTAGAAGAAAACATAAGCAGTACATTCTTCGACATCAGGCTTAGCAGTATCTTTTTGAATACCACGTCTCCTCAGGCAAAGGAAACAAAAGAAAAAAAATAAATGAATGTGACTACAACAAACTGAAAAGTTTCTGTATGGCAAGGAAAGCCATTAACCAAACAAAAAGACACACTCACTGGGAGAAAATATTTGCAAATCATATATACAAAAGGGGTTAATTTCCAAAATACATAAAGAACTCATACAACTTAACAAGAAAACAATGAACAACCTGGTCAAAAACTGGGCAAAAGATATGAACAGACATTTTTCCAAAGATGTACAGATGGCCAACAGGTACATGAATACATGTTTAAGATCACTATTTCTAAGGGAAATGCAAATCAAAACCACAATGAAATATTATCTCACACCTGTCAGAATGGCTATTATAAAGAAGTAACGAGTGTTAGAGAAGATGTGGAGAAAAGGGAACCCTCATATATTTCTGGTGGGAATGAAAACTGGTGCAGCTACTACATAAAACAATATGGAGATTTCTCAAAAAGTCAGAAATAGAAATAGTACATTATCCAGCTATTCTACTTCTGGGTATTTGTCCAAAGGACATGAAAACACTAATTGGAAAAGATATACACATCCGTGTGTTCATTGCAGTATTATTCACAATAGCCAAGACTTGGAGGCAACCCATGTGCCCATCAATGGATGAATGAATAAAGAAGATGTGGAATATATATACAATGGAATAGTATTCAGCCATAAAAAATTAAATTTTTCTACATTTGCTACATCATGGATGGACCTTGATGATATTATGCTAAGCAAAATAAGTCAGGTAGAGAAAGAAAAATACTATATGATTTTACTCACATGTGGAAGATAAACAAACACGTAGATAAGGAGAATCGATTGGTGGTTACCAGAGTGAATGGGAGACAAAAAAAATGGATAATGGGGCATATATGTATGGTGACTGATGGTAACTAGTCTTTTGGTGGTGAACATGTGCAGTCTATATGGAAGCCTAAATATAATGATGTACCTCTGAAGTTTACACAATGGTGTAAACCAATGTGACCTCAATAAAATAATTTTTAAGTTATAAGTGTAAATACCAATGTTAAGAATGAGAATAACTACCTAAAATTAGGAATGCAATGTAAAACCTCCAAACTGGTTGAAGTAATTATATAAAACAAATAAATCTCAATCAAACCAAAAAACAAAAAAAAAGTAAAAGATGAGAAAGATATATAATTACAACATTAATCAGAGGAAAGTTGGAGTAACTATATTAATTTCAGACAAATCGCCTTCAAAATAGAAAAATTCTTATGATTAAATGAAGCATTACATAATGACAAAGAGGTAAATTTTACCATAGACATAAAAATCCTAAACATGTCTTCACTTACCAACAGAACATCAAAATATGTGATTAAAAAGTGATGGATGGGGGGGCTGGCCCCGTGGCCGAGTGGTTGAGTTCACGCGCTCCGCTGCAGGTGGCCCAGTGTTTCGTTGGTTCAAATCCTGGGCACGGACATGGCACTGCTCATCAGACCACGCTGAGGCAGCGTCCCACATGCCACAACTAGAAGGACCCACAAAAAAATATACAACTATGTACCGGAGGGCTTTGAGGAGAAAAATAAAATCTTTAAAAAAAAAATTACGACTATTAAAAAAAAAAAGTGATGGATGGGGCTGGCCTGGTGGCCTAGCAGTTAAGTTTGTGTGCTCCTCTTTAGTGGTCTGGGGTTCACAGATTCAGATCCTGGGTATAAACCTACACACCACTCATCAAGCCATACTGTGGCAACATCTCACATACAGAATAAAGGAATATTGGCACTGATGATTGCTCAGGGAGAATCTTCTTCAAGCAAAAAGAAACTTCAATAGACTTCTATACATAACTGACAGACCTACCAAGCAGAAAACCAGTAAGAACATAGTTGACCTGAACAACTCTATCAATCACCTTGGTCCAATTGACATTTATAGAATGCTCCATCCAACATGAGCAGAAACCACATTCTTCTTAAACTCACATGAAATATTCGCCAAGATAGACCATATTCTAGGCCATAAAACACACCTTATCAAACTTAAAAGAATAGAAATAATATGAAGAATGTTCTTGGATCACAATGGCGTTAAAGTAGGTAAAACAAACACAAATAGTTGGATAATCTTATATTTGGAAATTAAATGACACATTTCTAAACACATGAATCATCTAAGCACATGAATCAAAAAAGTCTGAAGGGAAATTAAAAAATATTTTCAACTAAGTGAAAATGAAACTATAATTTATGAAAATTTTGGATTCATTGAAAAGCATTCTTAGAGGAAAATTTAGACCAATAAGTGCATATACGTTAGAAAAATGATCTAAAATCAATAATGTATGCTTTCACTTTGGGAAAACAGAGAAAGAGTAATTTAAACCAGAAGAGCAGGACCTCGTCAAGATGGTGGTGTAAGTAGGCTCTGAACTCATCTCTTCTCACAACACAACCAAGTTACAGCTATTTTTGGAAAACTTACTCAGGATAGAAAAATGAAAACTAGATAAAAAGAACCCCCCACAACAAAGGACAGTCCTGACTAAGGCAGAAGGGGGAGAAATTCCTGGTGGAGAGAAAAAAGTCACCTTCAGGAGCAGTGGAGTTTCTTAGTCAGCCTGGTGGGAGCCAGCCTAAGGTACACAGCCCTCCCTGCAGGAGTGAGGTCTGGAGCAGGGGCCAATATGGCTATAAGCATACTTCAGACTCAGCCCAACTGAGATGAGGGTCTTACTATCTGGTTTGCTGGCTATTAACTGCAGTAGGGAATACCCTCAGAAAAGCTATCAGAGGAAAGCCAAAAAGACCTGAGTCTCAAAGGGCCCATGCACAAACTCACCCATCTCAGGAACCTAAAATCACAAGAGAGAAAGCTGACAGTCTTTTGGCAAAAAAAGACTCACCTGGTGGGCTCTGGGAGCATCTAAGTGAGGGGGGGACCTCTCCAGAGACTGAGACATTGGTGGGGGCCAATTTTTGACCTGGTCTAGGTGAGCTGACACAGACCCTGATGGACACCATTGCAGTTCTTCCCGTGGAAGGTTAGCCCATGGGGCTGCCACAACCATTAGAGTGCAGATTTAATCCAGTTCAGCCAGGGCAGGCAGCCAGCCCTAGGAAAATGCCCCACCCAACAGCAAGCCCTCAGGTTACTTGTCAGTCTGCACTGACTGGGTGCCTTGATCCTCTACAGGCAAGAGAGTGTGTCTGCCTCTGTGGGGCAGGGCCTGTGTGAGGACCAGGTGAACTGTGGGGGTAATTGGTGGAGAGGTGTGGGCCTCTGCAGTGGGGCATCATGGTATGCTCAAGGGGGTTTAGAAGAGTGCATGGACCAGGACTGTTTTGATGGTGTGTGTGGTCCTGTGGGGGGTGAGGCTTATCAGTGGAAGAAGACCTGTGCTTCATAAATAGCCATAAAAAGGATCAGCCCCACAATCCAAAGCCTGAAACAACTGATTGCTCCTATGCCTAGGGCCAGCCCCACTCAGCTGCACTCCTAAGAGAACAGACAACAGCCTTGTAGGCCTGAGGCCTATAGCAACTGTAAGGCCCTGAGCCTAGCAACCAGCTACTCTGGGTGCCAACCCAACTAATAGGAAAACTGCAGCAGGAGTGTGCTGATAGACCTTGCAGCCAATGGTGCTGAGGCTCCCCAAACAGGATTTACAAACAGCTGGCCTGGGAAGGAATGACTAGACTCCCTGGGTACCTGCAGTAAGAGCAACCCTGCCACAGCAAAAGGACACAAGTAGCCTACAAAGGGGTCACTCCTGGATCTTTTGGACTGGTGACAAGAGGGAAGCACACTGCTGGGCCTCAAAAGGCATCTATTACATAAGGCCACTTCTCTAAGATCAGGAGACATAGCTGACTCACCTAATACACAGAAATAAGCACAGAGAAAGAGGCATAATGGGAGACAAAGGAATACTTTCCAAGCAAGGGAACAGGAAAAAATGCCAGAAAATAGGGCTAAATGAAACAGAAATATGTGACCTACCTGACAAAGAGTTCAAACAAAATCTCATAAAGATGCTCACAGATATTAGGAGTAGACTGGATGAACACAGTGAGCTCATCCACAAAGAACTGGAAAATATAAAAACGAACCAGTCAAAAATGAAGAATACAATACTGGAAATGAAAAATTCACTAGAGGGGCTCAATAGCAGAGTAGAGGGTACACAAGAATGGATCAGCGAGCTAGATGAAAGACTAGAGGAAATCACCCAAGAAGAACGAAAAAAGAAAAAAGAATTAGACAGAATGATAATAGTTTAAGGGAACACCGGGACAATATCAAGTGCACTAACGTTCATATTATAGGTGCCCCAAAAGGAGAAGAGAGAGACAAAGGGGCAGCAAATTTATTTGAAGAAATAATAGATGAAAATTTTCCTGATCTAAGGAAGGAAACAGATATTAAAGTACAGGAAGTACAGAGAACTCCGAACAAGATAAGTTCAAAGAAGCCTACAACAAGACATATTACAATTAAAATGTCCAAAATTAAAGATAAAGAGAGAATCCTAAAAGTGGCAAGAGAAAGGCAGCAAATGACATACAAAGGAAAGCCCGTAAGACTATCAGCAGACATCTCAGCTGAAACCCTACAGGCAAGAAGAGAATGGCATGACATATTTAAAGTGCTAAAAGGAAAAATCCTACCCAAGAATACTCTATCCATCAAGGTTGTCATTCAGAATGAAGGAGAGATAAAGAGCTTCCCAGACAAGCAAAAATTAAAGGAGTTTATCAGCAAGAAACCAGTTCTACAAGAAATGCTGAAGGGACTTATATAAGTGGGAAAACAATGACTGCAAATAGGGATAAAAAACTTACAAAAAAAAATAACCTCCCCAAAATAACCAGGAAATAAAATCACTGGTAAAGTTAAAAATATAATCAGGGTAGCAGATCAACCACAGGTGAAGATAACACGACGGTTAAAAGACAAAAGTACTAAAATTACCTATTTCAATGATAATGGATAGACACACACTAAAGAAGAGATGAGATATCATTTCAAAAACATAAAATGTGGGAGGAAGGCAGTGAAAAAGTAGAGCTTTTAGGAAGAAGTTAAGCTAAAGAGTCTATCAACTCAACATAGACTGTTATATACATAGAATGTTATATAGGTTCCTCACACTAATCACAAATCAGAAACCTATAATAATTAAGCAAATAAGTAAGACAAAAGAAATCAAACATATCACTAAAGAAAGCCATGAAAGTATAAGGGAAGAGAGCAAGAGAAAAAAGAAAGGAACAGAGAAGAACTACTAAAACACCCAGAAAAAAAAGTAACAAAATGGAAATAAATACATCTTTATCAATAGCTACTTTAAATGTCAATTTACTAAATGCTCCAATCAAAAGCCATAGGGTGGTAAATTGGATAAAAAACCAAGACCCATATATATGCTGCATAAAAGAGACACACTTCAGATTTAAAGACACTCACAAACTGCAAGTGAAAGGTTGGAAAAAGATATTCCAAGCAAATGGCAAAGAAAAGAAAGCAGGGGTAACAATACTTATATCAGACAAAATAAACTTTAAAACAAAAACTGTAACAAGAGACAAGAAGGGCACTACATAATGATAAAGGGAACAATCCAACAAGAAGACATAACACTTGTAAATATCTATGCACCCAACATAGGAGCACCTAAATATATAAAGCAATTATTAACAGACATAAGAGGAGAAATAGACAGTAACACAATAATATCAGGAGACTTTTAACACTCCACTTACACCAATGGATAGATCATCCAAACAGAAGATTAATAAGGAAACACTGGCCTTAAATGACACATTTGACCAGATGGACTTAATGGATACATAGAGAACATTTGATCCTAAAACCACAGAATATACATTCTTTTCAAATGCACATGGAACATTCTCCAGGACTGATCACATATTAGGTCATGAAACAAGTCTCAATAAATTTAAGAAAATCAAAATAATACCATGAATCTTCTCTGACCACAAAGGTATGAAACTAGAAATCAATTACAGGAAGAAAACTAGGAAAGCCACAAAAATGTGGAGATTAACAAAATGCTACTGAACAACGATTGGGTCAATGAAGAAATCAAAGGAGAAATCAAAAAATTCCTGGAGACAAATGAAAATGAAAATACAACATGCGAAAATGTGTGGGATACAGCAAAAGTGGTTCTAAGAGGGAAGTGTATAGCAATTTAGACCTAGCTCAACAAAGAAGAAAAATTGCAAATAAACAAGAGTGCATCTAAGGGTACTGGAAAAAAAAGAACAAACAAAGCCCCAAATCAGCAGAAGGAAGGAAATAATAAAAATCAGAGCAGAAATAAATCAAATAGAAACTAAAAAAACAACAGAAAATATTGATGAAACCAAGAGCTGGTTCTTTGAAAATATAAACAAAATTGACAAACACTTAGCTAGACTCACCAAGAAAAAAAGAAAAAGTCTCAAATAAAATGAGAAATGAATGAGGAGAAATTACAACACACACCTCAGAACTACAAATGATAATAAGAGAATACTATGAAAATCTATATGCCAACAAAGTGGGTAATCTAGAAGAAATGGATAAATTCTTAGAAACATTCAACCTTCTGAAACTGGCCCAAGAAGAAGTAGAGAATTTGAATAGACCAATCACCAGTAATTAGATCAAAACAACAATCAAAGCCTCCCAAAAAATAAAAGTCCAAGACCAGATGGCTTCCCTGGTGAATTCTACCAGACATTCAAGGAAGACTTAATACCTATTCTTCTCAAACTCTTCCATAAAATTAAAGAGGAGGGGAGCCTTCCTAACTCATTCTACGAAGCCAACATTATCCTTATACCTAAACCAGACAAGGACAACACAAAAAAAGAGAACTACTGTCCAATAACACTGATGAACATCGATGCAAAAATCCTCAACAAAATACTAGCAAATCGAATACAACAATACATTAGAAAGATCATACAGACTGATCAAGTGGGTTTCATTGCAAGGATCCAGGGATGGTTCAACATCCACAAACCTATCAACGTGACATACCACAATAACATAATGAAGAATAAAAATCACATGATCATCTCAATAGATGCCGAGAAACCATTTGACAAGATACAGCATCCATTTATGATAAAAAACTCTAAATAAAATGAACTTAGAAGGAAAACACCTCAGCATAATAAAGGCCATATATGACAAAACCACAGCAAATATCATTCTCAATGGAGAAAAACTAGAAGCTATCCCTCTAAGAACAGGAACCAGACAAGGATGCCAACTTTCACCATTCTCATTGAACATAGTATTGGCAGTCATAATCAGAGCAATAAGACAAGAAAAAGAAATGAAAGGGATCCATATTGGAAAAGAAGTAAACTGTCACTCTTTGCAGAGGACATGATTTTATATATAGAAAACCCTAAAGAATCCACTAAAACTCTATTAGAAAGAATAAATGAACACAGCCAAGTTGCGGGATACAAAATCAACATGCAAAAATCAGTTGCATTTCTATACACTAACAATGAAGTAGCAGAAAGGGTAATTAAGAATATAATCCCATTTGCAACTGCAACAAAAAGAATAAGATACCTAGGAATAAACTTAAGCAAATAGGTGAAAGATCTGTACACCAAAACTATAAAACATTGTTGAAAAAAATAGAAGAAGACACAAAAAAATGGGAAGATATTTCATGCTCCTGGATCGGAAGAATTAACGCAGTTAAAATGTCCATACTTCCTAACGCAATCTACAATTCAATGCAATCCCTATCAAAGTTCCAACAACATTTTTCACAGAAATAGAACAAAGAATCTTAACATTTATATGGAACAACAAAAGACCCTGACTAGCCGGAGGATTCCTGAGAAAAAATGAACAAAGCTGGAGATATCACACTCCCTGATTTCAAAATATACTACAAAGCCATAGCAACCCAAATAGCATGGTACTGGCACAAAAACAGAACACAGATCAATAGAACAGAATCAAGAGCCCAGAAATAAACCCACACATTTATGGACAGCTAATATTCAACAAAGGGAGCCAACAGCATACGAGGGAGAAAGGAGAATCTCTTCAATAAATGGTGTTGGGAAAACTGGACAGCCACATGCAAAAGAATGAAAGTAGACCATTATCTTGCACCATACACAAAAGTTAACTCAAAATGGATTACAGACTTGAATGGAAGACCCGAAACAATGAAACTTCTAGAAGAAAACACATGCAGTGCACTCTTTGACGTCAGTCTGAGCAGCATATTAGCAAGTACCATGTCTGACCTGGCAAGGGAAACAAAAGAAAAAATGAACAAATGGGACTACATCAAAGTAAAAAGCTTCTGCACAGCAAAGGAAACCATCAACAAAATGAAAAGACAACCTAACAATTGGGAGAAGATATTTGCAAACCATATATCAGATAAAGGATTAATATCCAAAATATACAAAGAACTCATGCAGCTCAACAACAAAAAAAGCAACAACCCAGTTGATAAATGAGCAAAAGATCTGAACAAACATTTCTCCAGATAAGTTATAGGGATGGCCATCAGGCATATGAAAAGATGCTCAACATCATTAGCTATCAGAGAAATGCAAATCAAAACTACAATGGGGTATCACCTCACTCCGGTCAGAACGGCTATAATTAACAAGACAGGAAACAACAAATGTTGAGGAGGATGTGGAGAGAAGGGAACCCTTATACACTGCCGGCGGGAGCACAAACTGGTGCAGCCACTATGGAAAACAGTATGGAGTTTCCTCAGAAAATTGAGAATCTATCTATCATATGATCCAGCTATCCCACTGCTGGGTATTTTTCCTAAGAACTTGAAAACACAAATGCATGAAGATACATGCACCCCTATATTCATTTCAGCTTTATTCACAATGGCCAAGATTTGGAAGCAACTTAAGTGCCCATCAAGGGACAAATGGATAAAGAAGATGTGGTATATATACACAACGGAATACTACTCAGCCATAATAAATGATAAAATCTGGCCATTTGTGACCACATGGATGGTCCTTGAGAGTGTTATGCTAAGTGAAATAAGTCAGAGGGAAATAGTTAAATACCATATGATCTCACTCATAAGTAGAAGATAAAAACAACAAACACAGTAACAGAGATTGGATTGGTGTTTACCATAGGGGAAGGGGGAGGGCAAAAAGAGTGATTAGGCTCACATGTGAGGTGATGGACTATAATTTGTTTTTGGGTGGTGAACATGATGTAATCTACACAGAATTCAAAATATATTATGATGTACATCTGAAAGCTATATAATGTTGGAATCCAATGTTACTGCAATAAAATAATAATAATAAAAAATCCAGAAGAAAGGAGAAGGAAAAAAAGAAGAAAAGATTAGAACATAAAACAATGAAGTTGAAAACAGGAAAACAACAGAAAACAAATGAAATCAAAAGCAAGTTCTTTGAAAACAGAAAAATATTAATAAACCTCTGGGCAGAAAAACTAAGGAAACAAGAGATGATACAAATAAGCACTATCAGAAATTAAAGAGAGATTTTCATTACTGTTACCATGGACATTCAAAGGAATATAAAGGAGCAGTATGAATAATTACATACCTACAAATTTAAAAACTTAAACCAAGACCAATTTCTTGAAAGCCACTATCAAAACTCACGCAAGTAGAAACAGATATTCTAAATAGACCCATGTGTGTTAAAACAATTGATTTAATAATTAGTAATTTTTTTAAAAAACCACCAGGCCCATATGGTTTCTCTAGTCAATTCTACCAAATACTTAAAAACATTCCAGTTCTCCACAATCTGTTCCAGAAAACAGTACTACACAGAACACTTCTTAACTCACTCAATGAGGCCAACATAACTGTAATGCCAAAAACAGATAAAGGCATTACTGTAAGGGAAGTACAGATCACTATCTTTCATGATTATCTTGTTGATTATTGAGGCAAAATCCTAAACAAATAGTAAAGCAAGCCCCAAAGGCATAAAAAGAATTACATACCATGAATAACTGGAACTTTTCTCAGCTATGCAGAGCTGGTTCAACATTCAAAACTCAATCAATAAAATCTGTCACATCAGCAGGCTACAGAAGAAAAACCAGGCTATATCAATTGATGCATAAAAAGCATCTGGCAAAAGCCAACACCTATTCATTACAAAAAGTGTCAGTCAACTAGGAATAGGAGATATTTCCCACTTAGTAAAGAACATCTATAAGAAACTCACACCTATTATCAGACTTATCTGCTGGGAGAATGAATATTTTGCCCCAAAGATCAAAATAAAACCAGGATATTTCCTCTTACCACTCCTGTTCAACAACTTACTGGGACTCCTAGGTAGTTCAATAAAACAAAGAATGGAAATAAGAGGAATAAAGATTTGGAAGAAAAAAAGTATCTTTCTTTCAAGGTGACACGATTGTCTATTTTGAAAATCTCCAGGAATCTACAAAAGAATTCCTAGTACTAATAAGTTTATATCAGGGTAAAGGACATAGGGTTAACATACAAAGCCAATTGCTTTCCTATGTGCCAACAATGAACAATTTAAACTCGAGAATTAAAAAAATAGTATTTATAATAGCACCAGAAAAGTTAATTAGGTATATAGTTATCAAAATATGTATGCAGAAAACTAAAAATACTCTGACGAAAGAAATCAAAGATTTTGATAATTGAAGTGATATTATGTATTCATTGATTTGAAAAGTCAAATTTGTTAAAATGTCTGTTCTTCCCACTTTGATCTATAGAGCAGTCCCACTCAAAAGCCCAGCAAGTTATTTTGTAGATATCAAAAAACTGACTATAAAGTGTATACACAAAGCCAAAATACCTGGAATATCCAATACCATATTGCAAAGAACAAAAACGTTTGAAGACTCGTTACTTGATTTCAAGACTTACTACAAAACTGCAGTGATCAAGATAGTGTGGTATTAGTGACAGAACAGATTCTTAGATCAAGGGAACACAACAATTTCCCAGATACAGACTTACATATGTATACTCAACTGATGTTTGCCAAAGATGCAGAGGCAACACAATGAAGAAAAAATAGTCTTTTCTTTGCTGGAACAATTAGACATTCATATGCAAAAAATATGAACTGAGACACATGCCTTACACCTCTCACAAAAATTAACTCAAATTATACCATAGACCTAAATATAAAACACAAAACTATAAATTTCCAGAAGGAAACATATGAGAAAATCTAGACAATTTCACGTTGGGTTTGGTGTGAGTTTTTAGATACAACACGAAAAGTACAATCCACGAAAGAAAAAATTGATGTTTGTCTTTACTCAAATTAAAGGCTGATATGTGAAAGACACTTTTAAAATAATCAGAAGACATGACTGGGAGAAAGTATTTGCCAAACATATATTAGATAAAGCACTTCTGTCCAAAACATTCAAAGAACTCTCAAAACTCATCAATAAGGAAATAAATACCCCTGTATAAAATGGGCATGAGATTTAAATAGACACTTCATCAAAAATGGTATACAATTGGAAAATAATATATGAAAATATGTTCAAAATAATTTTTCCTTAGAAAATTGCAAATTAAAACAAGGAGATACCAGGACACACCTATTAGAATGGCTAAATTTAAAAATAAACAACTGAGAATACCACTTGCAGGCCAGGATGCAGAGCAACAGGAACTCTTGTTCGTAGCTGATGAGAATGCAAAGTGGTACAGGCACTTTGGAAGACAGTTTGACAGTTGCTTACTAAATGTATTCTTATCATGTGATCCAGCAGTCATGCATCCTTTGTATTTACCCAATTGAGTTGAAATGTTTGTTCACGCAAAAACCTGCATTCAAATGGTTATAGCAGCCTTATTTACAATCACCAAAAACTGGAAGCAACCAAGATGTCCTTAAATAAGTAAGTGGATAAGCAAACTGTGGTACATCTATTCAATGAGTATTATTCAGTAATAAAAACAAGTAAGATATAAACCCATGAAAATACATGGAAGAACTTAAATGCTCATGAATAAGTGAAATACACCAATCTGAAAAGGCTGCTTATGGTATAATCTTAATTATATGACATTATGCAAAATACAAACTTATAGACACAGTAAAACTATCAGTGATTGCAACGAGTGCAGCAGTAGAGAGGAAAGGGTGAAGAGGTGAAGCACAGGGACTTTTAGGGTAGTGAATTATTTTGTATGACACTCTAATGGATACAATGACATCATGCAATCATCAAAAATCACAGGACTTTACAACACAAAAAATGAACCTTAATATGTACAAATTTTAAAATATTATTTGAGTTCAGATAGAATGCAAAATATAACAAAACAGCCTAGGTGTATTAAAAATGTTTGAAACAAGCTTACTGAAGGATTGGAGGGGAAAAGTGCTGACTTAAGTTACTTTGGAAATGAATGGACTCTGTAATAGTAAAGGCACTAATGTTTCATACAAGTGAAAAAGTTAACAATTTTAATACTGCCATACATGTTTGCTGGAATTAAATAATTGAATAAATCAGTGGCTGATAGTTGGAGCCAGGTTTCTCACTGTTGGAGTTAGAGCTTACAGAAGCTAGGTGAAGAGGCTAGAATGATTCATGTGCTAATGGATTAGCATCAGTGGAGACATAAGTATGAACCCATGGTTAACTCAATATAGATACATATGGTTACATATAGACATGTTCATTGATATGTGTTGGTATGTGCACAGGAGTCTGTAGGCATACAAGTTACTGGTATGCACACAAGGGCTTGATATGTGTAAAAGTTATTGGTATGTGCTCAAGGGCTTTGTATGCATACAAGTGATTGGTATGTGCACAAAGGTTTGTATGCATACAAGTTATTATTATGTGCACAAGGGCTTTGTATGCATACAAGTGATTGGTATGTGCACAAAGGTTTGTATGCATACGAGCATTGGTTGTGCACAAGGGTTTGTATGCATACAAGTTGTTGATATGTGCACAAGGGTTTGGTATGCATATGGGTTATTGGTATGTGCACAAGGGTTTATGTGCATACAAGTTAGTTGTATGTACACAATGGTTTGATATGCATACAACTATTGGTATGTGCACAGGGTTTGGTATGCATACAAGTTATTGGTATGTGTACAAGGGTTTGTATGCCTTCAAGTTATTGGTTGTGCACAAGGGTTTGTATGCATACAGGTTATTGGCATGCTCCCAAGGGCTGCCCTCTCAGCTGACAGGAACTAGAAGCAAAGACAAGTCAACAACAAGAAGCATATCTAGCACCATAATTTTTCTCCCACAAAATTCCAATACTTTTCTCCAATGAAAGAAACCAGTGCTCCTTGGAGGAATGACTGATTTTAGGATGAGGGCAGAAAATATACAGGTTGATCCTGAAGCATCCTATAGTACCAGAAAGTAAAGAAGTGCTCAAAAACTAAAAATCCCACAATCATAGGAGTATGTCAGAGGAGTACAAGAGCCAATCTAAAGAGTTTTGAATGGCTAATTCTGGAACAACTGGAGCAAACAAAATAAATAAAGGAATATTTGATTATGACTGAAAGTATAAAATATATACCTTTTCTTCATACTGATATAAGTAAGTGATTGAATAAATAAATAATGGAAGAGAATAGACAAACCACCCATGCAGACAAATTGCAAATATTTATGTAAACCCATTACTTTTAAGGAGGTGGAGCATACCTCTTCACCCTTCAAGTTTGGGTTTCACCTGGTGACTTCATTCCAAAGAGCATCATAAGGACAGGATCAGAAATGAGTAACTTTACAACAGAGAAAGCTGGAAAACACCACCTCTTCTAGTTAATAAAGCTTAACATCAACAATGCTAAATCTTGTTGATAGTGTGGGCTTGATGTTGTGTGACGAAAATGGCACTATATAGAAAAATCCCAATAGGAGGGCATTCGGCAAAATACCTGACTAGTACTACTCAAAACTATCAATATCATCAAAAATAAGGAAAGTCTGAAAAGCAGGACAACAGCATCATGGCCCAGTGAACTTGCCCGGGACTCTCTCCCCTCCAACAAACAAAAAGGAGCAACCACACTCCAACAGAAAATCTCCCAAGAACACAAAAACCTTGGAGAGACATGCAGCCACACGATGGAGGGCAGAGAGGCTGGATTCCCCCTTGGAGGAGCTAGAATGGGGTAAGAGAGAACTTAGCTCCCTCCTCTAAAGACTGTGGCCACTGCCACAGGAGGCTCCATGAGGGAAGGAGCAGGGGAGGGGTCGCAAGTCCATGGCATCACCCAGGACTCCCTAGGACGCTTGTAGCCTAGAGAGAAGCCCTCTAACAGGTCAAAGGCTTTTGTGCAGGGTGACCTCATCAAACCAACACCCCAGACCATATAGCATGGGCTGATCAAGAAACCCCAGACTGCACGCAGGAGAAAGCACCCCTTTCCTGACCCACACTGTGCAATCTCGGCTGAAAGTGGAGGGCTCAGAATACGCGGCTCTCAACTTCCACCCAATGGCGATAGGCTCTAACTGCAACCAAATAATATCAGAATGAGGAAGAGCTGACCTTCCAACATCAGGCACTACATCAGATCTCCAGACCACAGAGAAAATGAAAAGGACCCAAAACTCAGTCCTGAGGACACAGAAATATGTAAGCTAAATGATAATGAATTCAAAATAGCTATCATGAAAAATATTTATTTTTATGTGATATTCATGTGAGGAAACACATCTCAGCTCCAATGACAAACAGAGGCTCAAAGTGAAGGGATGGAAGATGAGACCCCAAGCTAATGGCAACCAAAATAAAGCAGGTGTTGCAATGCTTATATCAGACAAAGTAGACTTCAAGATAAGGCAGGTAAAGAGAGACAAAGAGGGACAGTATATAATGATCAAAGGGACACTCCATCAAGAAGAAATAACTATGCACCCACAAAAATAAAAAAATATATATTTATAAAAATATATCTATGCATCCAACACAGGAACACCAAAGTTCATAAAGCAACTATTAACAAACTTAAAAGAAGATATTAAAAATAACACAATAATAGTAGGGGACCTCAACACCCCACTCACATCATTGGACAGATCATCCAGACAGAAAATCAACAAGGGAACAATGGAATTAAACAAAGAGCTAAACTAGTTGGACTTAATAGACATATATAGAACACTCCATCCAAAAACAGCAGAATACACATTCTTCTCAAGTGTGCTCGGAACAATCTCATGGATAGACCATATGTTGGGAAACAAGGCAAGCCTCTATAAATTTAAAAAAATTGAAATGATAACAAGCATATTTTCCAATCATAATGCTATAAAGCTAGAAATTAAATATGAGAAAAAAGCTGAGAAAGGGACAAAGATGTGGAGACTAAACAATATGCTATTGAACAAGCAATGGATCATTGAAGAAATTAAAGGAGAAATAAAAAAATATCTAGAGACAAATGAAAATGATAACATACCATAACAACTCATGTGGGATACAGCAAAAGCCATATTAAGAGGGAAATTCATTGCAATACAGGCTCACCTTAACAAACAAGAAATATCTCAAATAAGCAACCTCAAATTACACCTAACTGAATTAGAAAAAGAACAAAGCTGAAAGCCAGCAGAAGGAGAGAAATAATAAAAATCAGAGCAGAAATAAATGCTATTGAAACAAAAAAGGCAGTAGAAACGATCAATGAAACAAAGACCTGGTTCTTTGAGAAGATAAATAAACTTGACAAACCCCTAGCCAGACTTACAAAGAAAACAAGAGAGAAAGCTCAAATAAACAAAATCAGAAATAAAAGAGGAGATATAACAACAGACTCCACAGAAATACAATGGATTGTAAGAGAATACTACAGAAAACTATATGCCAACAAAGTGGACAACCTAGAGGAAATGGATAAATTCTTAGACTCTTACAACCTCCCAAAGCTGAGTCAAGAAGAAGCAGACAATTTGAACACACCAATCACAAGGAAAGAGATTGAAACAGTAATCAAAAGCATCCCAAGGAATAAAACCCCAGGACCAGATAGCTTTCCTGGGAAATTCTACCAAAGTTTCAGAGAGGATTTAATACCTGTCCTTTTCTAGCTATTCCAAAAAGTTAAGGAGGATGAAACACTTCCTAATACATTCTACGAGGCCAACATCACTCTGATACTAAAGCCTGACAAGGACAGCACACAAAAAGGGAGAACTACAGGCCAATATCACTGATGAACATGAAAAACTTCTCAACAAAATTTTGGCAACTCAAATTCAGCAACATCAAAAGGATCATACACCATGATCAAGTGGGATTCACACCAGGGACACAGGGATGGTTCAACATCTGCAAATCAATCAACATAATACACCACATCCACAAATTGAGGAATAAAACCCACATGATCATCTCAATAGATGCAGAGAAAGCATTTGACAAGATCCAACAGCCATTTGTGATAACAACTCTTAACAAAATGGGGATATAAGGAAATTAGTTCAACATCATACAGGCCATATATGACAAACCCACAGCCAACATCATACTCAGTGGCCAAAACTGAGCACCATCCCCCTGAGAACAGAAGCAAAACAAGGATACCCACCATCACCACTCTTATTCAACATAGTTATGGAGGTTTTGGCCAGAGAAATTAGGCAAGAGAAAGGCATAATAGGAATCCAAATAGGGAGTGAAGTGAGCTCTTGCTGTTTGCAGACAACATGATCTTATATATAGAAAAACCCCAAAAAATCCATTGGAAAACTCATAGAAATAATTAACAACTACAGTAAAGTTGCAGGATACATAATCAACTTAAAAAAAATCAGTTGCTTTTCTAAACTCCAATAACGAACTTACAGAAAGAGAACTTAAGAATATAATTCCATTTGCAATCACAACTAAAAGAATACACTACTTAGGAATAAATTTAACCAAGGAGGTGAAGGACTTATGCAATGAAAATTAAAAGACATTACTGATAGAAATTGATAACGACTTAAAGAGATGGAAACAGATTCCTTGCTCATGGATTAGAAGAATAAACATAGCTAAAATGTCCATACTACCCAAAGCAATCTACAGATTTAATGTAATCCCTATCAGAATCTCAATGACATTCTTCACAGAAACTCAGCAAAGAATCCTAAAATTCATATGGGGCAATCAAAGACCCCGAATTGCTAAGGCAATCCTGAGAAAAAAGAACAAAGCTGGAGGTATCATAATCCCTGACTTCAAAATGTACTACAAAGCCATAGTGACCAAAGTGGCATGGTACTGGCACAAAAAGAGGCACGCAGATCAATGCAAGAGAACTGAAAGCCCAGAAATAAAACCACACATCTATGGACAGCTAATCTTCAACAAAGTTGCCATGAACATACAGTGGAGAAAAGATAGTCTCTTCAATAAATGGTGCTGGGAAAACTGGACAGCAACATGCAAAACAACAATGATGGTAGACCACTCTCATGCCGTACACAACAATAAAATCAAAATGGATCAAAGACTTGAAGATATGTCCTGAAACTATAAAACTCCTGGAAGATAATATCAGTAGTACACTCTTCGGCATTGAACCAAAAAGGATCTTTTTCAAACACCATGGCTTCTCAGACAAGGGAAACAAAAGAAAAAATAAACAAGTGGGAATTCATCAGACTAAACAGCTTCTGCATGGCAAAAGAAACTAGGATCAAAACAAAGAGACAACCCACCAATTAGGAGAACATATTTGCAAATCATATATCTGAAAAGCGGTTAATCTCCATAATATATAAGGAACTCACACAACTGAACAATAAGAAAGCAAAAAACCAATCAAAAA
The DNA here is from genome assembly GCF_021613505.1 of Equus quagga. Lineage (NCBI taxonomy): Eukaryota > Metazoa > Chordata > Mammalia > Perissodactyla > Equidae > Equus > Equus quagga. The sequence continues at coordinate 44,045,232 of NC_060285.1, forward strand.
GTGGGCAGAGGAGATGAACAGACATTTTTCCAAAGAAGATATACAGATGGCCAATAAACATATGAAAAGATGTTCGACATGACTAATCATCAGGGAAATGCAAATCACAACTACCCTAAGATACCATTTTACGCATGTTAAAATGTCTATAATCACTAAGACTAAAAATAACAAATGTTGGAGAGGGTGTGGAGAGAAGGGAACCCTCATACACTGCTGGTGGGAATGCAAACTGGTGCAGCCACTATAGAAAACAGTATGGAGATTCCTCAAAAAGCTAAAAATAGAACTACTGTATGACCCAGCTATCCCACAACTGGATATCTACCCAAACAATTTGAAATCAACAATCAAAGTAACATATGCACCCCTATGTTTATTGCAGCACTAGTCACAATAGCCAACACATGTAAGCAACCCAAGTGCCCATCGACTGATGATTGGATAAAGAAGATGTATTATATATATACAATGGAATGCTACTCAGCCAGAAAAAAAAGACAAATTCATCCCATTTGCAATAACATGGAAGGACCTAGAGGGAATTATGCTAAGCAAAAGAAGCCAGTCAAAGAAAGACAAAAATCAGATGATTTTGCTCATATTTGGAATATAAACAAGTACAGCTCTTAGAGTCAACTTCATGACTTGGGGTTAGACAAAGATTTCTTAGGACATAAAGAGACATTAGTCTGAAAAACAATGGACTACACTAAAATGAAGAATTTGGGTACAGCAAAGGGACCAATTAGAGTCAAAAGCAGGCTGTGAAGGAGCTAATATTTGCAATGTATATAATCAACAAAGTAATTGTATCTGGAATATAGAAATCATTTCTGCAAGTAATTAGAATATGAAAGACGACAGAAAAATAGCAAGACTTGAATAAGCATTTTTCAAAAAAGAATATCAATACATTAAAAAAACCAACTTCAGGAAAATGGAAATGATAACAAAAATGAAATACCACTGAAATATATATCAGCTAGAATATCTAAAAGTAAAAAATGTTTATACACACAAACAAAAGCAACTGTCATATATCAGAACATTTTCTATTCTTGTTGGCAGAAGAACACATTTTTATGACTACTGTTTTGAACATTTGTGATACTATCTACTAAGATAAACACAAGAATAATCTATGACTAATAATTCCATTCCTAGTTGTAGTCCCAACAAAGATGTATTCTAGAACTTTTGAGAACGAGTCTCAGTTTAATGCACCCCAATTAGTGTCACATTGTGATAATGACGATTGCAAAAGAGATTTTAAATTTCTATTTCTAATAAAAATCTCATCAAAACTGCTTTTCCTATTAAACTTAATTAAAAGTAATTTTCCTTTTCTTGCCATATATAATATATATCCTTCATTATATGTAGTGGCTGTATCTAAGATTCAAGTAGAAAAACGGCAAAAATAATAATATAGCTATTATCTGGTGGTCTTAGTAATACACTTTTTCAAGAAATGTGTTTCAAAATGACTGCTTATCTGTGGGAAGGAATAGGTACTTCATTTTTAATAAGATTACAAAATGAGAAGACATTTACTCAATGAAATATATCAAATATAACTACTTCAAGAAACACTAATATTATAGAAAATAAATCTACTTTACCTCAGTTCATGAATTAATATTAAATAATATTTTCTTATTTAACACTACCTAAAGTAATTTTAAAATTCAAACCCTATAGAACTTTATTTTTATCAAAAATGATATGAAAAAGATGAAATACATCAGTAAACACTGAACATTTATTTTATTAGAAAATTATGTACATTCAGATGTGTAAATATCCAGACTAATTTAAAAACTTGGTCAAATTAAAAATAAAAGTCAATGTTTTCCTATTTTTGATATAAAACATTCTTATTTTTAATAAAATCTCATTATTTTGAGCATAGATTTCTCTTCTCAACCTCTGTTTTTCTCATGGATTAATTTTTAACATGTTTCTCAGTAAGCATACGAATAAATGTTATAATTAATGTAAGACAGTCAATATTAAATGTTTGTGTTTATAAATAAAACGTGGATTACAGGAGGAAAAAAAGACGGTCATCAGATTACCATATTTAACTCTCATAAGGACAGCTAGTGTCCTGTTCTTACTTAAGCTGAAGGCCATGAAGCTCCTAATGAAAGAAGATGTCTATAATTCTAATCAATCCATTTATCTCATCAGGAAGTACTTTAGAATTATTTTAAATTATCTCTAATATTCAAAAAAGGAATAACTTTGGTACTTAGATATATTTTTCTTTAAGATTAAAGAAAATTACACTGTAGCTTTACATTTTGCTAAAACAATTTTATGTAAACTGTAAGTAGTAATAATAAAACTTATATTATACTTCCTTTGATTGAAATTAACCTTTTGGAATATCTACATTATCTAAAGATTAATTTCTTTAATACTTATACCAAATTTTAAACCAATACAAATTAAGTATAGTAAAAGACATAAAAATCACTGTTTTGATCTATTTGTTGAGTAGTAACTCAGTGCTGATGACAGCTTTTTTATGCAATTATATACAAAACAAATTAGTTTGAAGCCATTAGTGGGGGGACTCTTGAGTGGAGATGCATTGTACATTGACATTTGCAAAATTGTTGAGTCTAAAAATACTGAATGATAATTCTCTCTATAACAAATTCTTAGAAAACAATTGCTTCTATTATGATGTATTTTCTCTGAAATCTCACTTATTGAACCACTCTTGGTAATTAAGTTTAAAATGGCTTAAGTTGAAATGTAATTTGCATTCACCTAACAAAGAGAACACTATCCACCACAATTATAAAATGGTGTATTCCTAATAAAACATGACTAGCCTTTGAATATGTGGGTTCAAATGAGATATGACTGAATAATTTCTTTGAAACATGTCAAAGTCAAAATACGAGGCAATTTTCTTCTTACATGCTTCAAAAATGTTCATTGATTTTTACATAGTAGATTGCCACTTTATTTTTCTACCATATAGATACAAGGGAGTTCTTGCAGTCTCTTGAATATGTTTATTATTCCCTTCCTCACAGTCTGAGTGCATTTTCCTCATTCTTCTCTTGATCAATGTCTACTTATTTCTCAAGTCTAACATGGATATGGCTTCCTCAGGGAAACCTTCTCCCGACCTGAATACCAAGTTACCTCACTCATTGTACACTCTCATGCACCCAACCACGACGCTGACCATATTTTGTGATTACTAAATTAATACCTCTTTATTCAACTTGGTAACTCCCCACTTGGACACAGCACCTACATACTATGTGACACATAGTACACAATAAAGAGCTAACAGATAATGAAAAGGGTCACTCAGAAACATGACAGAGCTGAGCTGTATCAAAAATAACTGATATTACTGTACAGAAATGAAAAGAAAAACCTCTATTTTGTTCTGTTCTAGCCCATCAAGTACAAACTGTCTTTAAATGTTTTTGCAGTCTATTCTCTATGGAGAGTTTGTGAATCCTCAGTACATGTTTCCTGAGTGTTACAAAGCTGCAAAGGAAATCCGAAAGATTGCACTTTCTTGCCCCCAAAATTAATCATAGTGACCAAAACCTTTTTAAGTGAAAACAGTGCCACTATTCTTCTGCACATTGATGCATTATCCTTGAGGCCAACAGAGGCTCAAGACGTTATGGTATCTTAGTTTGCCTTTCTTAATGTACTCAAAAGATAGACTAAAGAAAGTGTTAAATTAGCAACAGTCACTGTGACCACAGGAGAAATGACATTTATTGAGGGAAAAGAAAATACCTGTATGTAAAGCAGATGTAAAAATATTTTACAAGGTAATGAAAACATGAATGTTCATAACGTTTATTCCAAGTTATCAACATTGTGTGATATATGTGTCTGAATATAACCTTAAAGTGAAACAGCATCATGGGTCATATTTTTTAGAAATTATTTATCAAAATCAGTTAAATCATAAAATATTTTAAAGCACCTATCTAAAAATATCCCCTACTTGTGATGGAATTGTTCTGAATCTCAACTGTGGTGGTGATACGTATCTAGATGTGTGCTAAAATTGCACAGATCTTAACACACACCCACGTATTGCATGTAAAACTGGCGAAATCTGAGGTACAGTCAATTCCTTTGTTTTGGTAGAAAAGTCATATAAAACATTACCACTGAGCGAACGTATACGAGGTCTCGCATTATTTTTTATAACTGTATGTGAATCTACAATTATCTCAAAATTGAAAAGCTAAAAAACAAATCCTCCGACACACACTATAAACTCCTTGAGGGCATGGACTCAGTCTTATTCACCACTGTGTTCTAACATCTAACAAGATGCCTTGTACTTTGTAGCCAAGAAATAAATCGTTGTTTAACAAATACGTGTTTTCCTGTGGAGTAAGCATGAGTGAAAGGGGAAGCTTCAATACCGGGAAAGCAGTCATGTAGAAGCTTCATTCCCTAAAAGGACTAATGATATTCCAAGTTTGTATCAATCAGTTTTGCTTTTTCAAATTATTAGAATTAGAATTGCATATAAAAGCAAGCCTCTAGTTTATGAGACAGAAATATTTCTCACTCATTTTAATATTTCTTTTCTTTAAAAAAGTGTAATACAAAGAAAAACATTTTCTGTAACCCCAAAATTCTGAAGTAAGATACATATATTATATATACTTTCTTATTAATTAAAAATTTTAAGAAAACACTGCCACCACAACCACCAATAAAAAATACGAGAATGCAATAAAATGTTAACATTTGATAATAATAAATTAGCATAAACTGTCCCATTTTGCTAGAGTAGATCTCGCATTCCAGTGGCAGTAGACTCCACGCACCTCACAATGAGAAGCCCTCAGCTATCTCTCCTTTCTTTTTAGATTCAGTTATTATTATCATTATTAAATATTATCATATAAAAACTTCCCTCGTTTCTTACACTGTCTTTCTATATCAGCAGAATAACTTTGCCATCTTATATACTATGTGAAATATTAATAAGCACTAACATCAGACATCAGCTTTCCAAACCCTAACATTGAGGATGAGATCACGTCCCCTGGCATGAATTTTTTCTCCTGTAAACTCTTTATCTCTTTAAAACAAAGATTATCCAAATTTGTCCAATGTTCCAATTTCATGTAAATAATCAAAATGATACTACATTTCTGGGAATGCTTTCTCAAAGTTTTATTTCCTCTGATGTCCCTTATATAAAAGTTACATAAACTACAAAAAAGGAAAAACCACAAATAAAAATATAAAACAATTTACTAAATCTCTATTTATTTATCATATCCCTACTGCAAGCATTCTTTTATCATTTTGATCTCTTTATTTCTGACAATCTTTTCAGTTAACCTAAACATGATGTAGATTTGGCACTTTTATGCATTGATGCTGCCTAATTTAAAAATTAGATAATAATCCTTCAAGAAGATAGACTTAGATAAACATTATAAAATACTCATAGTAAATCTTTCTGTTACTATTTACAAATGAACATTAACAGTCTTTTAAAAAAATATAATTTTGCGTATGTTTTTCAGAGTGAGTCACAAAAAAATACCAAATGTGTTCCAAATTCTTTATAGGATTAAAACGAGAGACGATATTCTGTGTAATGGGTAAAAGGCAGAGCAGATTTGGTAATTCCACCTGCACACACAAAATATATACATACAATATGGATATACTAAATAGTACATATTTTACAAATTCAACACATATTTTTCATATTAATATTTTATACATTTATATAATTAAATATGTTTATATATATGAATATATAATATATAGTGAGAATTAACTTTTTGCAATCACACATCAAATTTCAAGAAAATTTAAAGTTAATTTTTAATTTTTTTAAAATTTAAAATTTCTATTCAAAATCAGTATTCTATTACTAGAATAGTCATTTAAATTGTGAAGTCTATAAAAACCATGTTATTACTGCAAATATTATTGGCATATGGTGGAGAGTTTTAGTAAAATTCACATATTTAACTCAAATAAGAGCTTTAATATTTTCTTCAATTGCCAATCTATGTTACACATAAACATATTTATACAAACAGAAGCTGACACCCATTGAAAATGGTCATTATATGTATTTCAATAAGGTTATTTGTGGTCTCCCTTGCTTACTGATAAACAACCTTATTGGAAATGGAGGAAATATAAAGAATTTGTATCTTTGATTATGGCTGATGTCTAGCGCAAGCCAAATTGTCTTTAGATTGTGAAACAATAGATGCTCTGGTTATACGAAAAACTTTTTTAAATTACTTAAAGACGACCAAAGTGGAAAAAAACAATTCATTTGACAAGGCCAACAGCTGTATCACTTTGATAAGCACTAAAAAAAAAGAAATCACAACACATGCATCTTGTTGTTTTCACCTTGATAGTCTATACGGAGAAATTCACTTTGTGCCAATAGGCACTGCAGAAAACTTAGTTTCCCTGTCAATATGACAATTTGAATAACATTACCAACAATGCCTTACATTGTGATTTTGCTTTGAAAACAGATTTAATTGAGTCTTACTGAGCTGCATTAATGTGTCTATTTAAATTGAGCAAACCGCATTATCTCACATGAAACTTATGCCACCTCTGGTGTGACAAAGCTAATGCAATTAAAGTTGGGCATATACATTGACTGAGTATTGTGAACATGCAGTCTATCTGGCGAAGTTCATTATACACCAGGGACTGGACAGTTTGTACCATATCCACTGCAACTACAATATACCTTTCAATGCAATATTATCCTTGATACAAAGATGCACAAAACCCAGAATCAGAGGGCCATTGGGGGGTAAATATCTATGTGGAGTTAAGGATTTAAGGGTATCTTAGGGG